>NC_053118.1:40970739-41158239 GCF_010015445.1 Perca fluviatilis
ACCTTCTCCCTGCGCACTCAGGCTGATTCTGCTCGCTTACAAATCTTGCACTTTTTAACCTGCACCCATCAGGAAACTGGAGAAAGCTTTGAAGTGGGACATATGAAGTTATGTCCACAACTACGAGGGTGAGTAACATAACTTAAGCACCTAGCTAGCTAGCTAACATGGGCGCTAACATATAGCCTAGCTTGATGTCCATAAACAAATAGATTTTCTGTATTGTTTAGCTAGATTGAACAACATATGGCCGGACAGTATGTGTATATTTGATGACCCCACTTTGTATTTTCTCCTCATTTGGTTAACCATGTTCCTGGGATTTGGCTAATTTCATATTAGAGCCAGTAGTAAAAAGTGTAATATAACTGAAAGAACACAAGAAACTGGATTGTTTGTCAGTTTCTGCATCACTGTTGTGTTCACCAGAATTTAGTCTTCATTTCTTCATTTAACATTAGTCTGAAAATTATGAATTCATATCAGTCTGTTTAAAAAGTTGTAACATTAAGTACAATTTCACCACTATAATAAAACAGATCTAGAAATGACATGGTTTCTTATTTGCTCCTTAAAATCAGTTATTTTTTAAATTAATACAAAGCAAACTGAAGTGAAAAAAGTATTTTGTTTTACTTTCTTTTCATCCAGGTGGGGCTGAGGGGCTCGACCCCTGTTGATCTGTGTGTGTCATATCACCAAACCATGATAGCTAGAATTCACCCTGCTACTCCAGATCTACCTACTGTATGACTGGCTACAGACTACAACCATCTGCTCCAGATCTACCTACTGTATGGCTGGCTACAGACTACAACCATCTGCTCCAGATCTACCTACTGTATGGCTGGCTACAGACTACAACCATCTGCTCCAGATCTACCTACTGTATGGCTGGTTACAGACTACAACCATCTGCTCCAGATCTACCTACTGTATGGCTGGTTACAGACTACAACCATCTGCTCCAGATCTACCTACTGTATGGCTGGTTACAGACTACAACCATCTGCTCCAGATCTACCTACTGTATGACTGGTTACAGACTACAACCATCTGCTCCAGATCTACCTACTGTACGGCTGGCTACAGACTACAACCATCTGCTCCAGATCTACCTACTGTATGACTGGCTACAGACTACAACCATCTGCTCCAGATCTACCTACTGTATGGCTGACTACAGACTACAACCATCTGCTCCAGATCTACCTACTGTATGACTGGCTACAGACTACAACCATCTGCTCCAGATCTACCTACTGTACGGCTGGCTACAGACTACAACCATCTGCTCCAGATCTACCTACTGTATGACTGACTACAGACTACAACCATCTGCTCCAGATCTACCTACATGCGGCTGGCTACAGACTACAACCATCTGCTCCAGATCTACCTACTGTATGGCTGGCTACAGACTACAACCATCTGCTCCAGATCTACCTACTGTATGACTGGCTACAGACTACAACCATCTGCTCCAGATCTACCTACTGTATGACTGACTACAGACTACAACCATCTGCTCCAGATCTACCTGCGCGCTGGCTACAGACTACAACCATCTGCTCCAGATCTACCTACTGTACGGCTGGCTACAGACTACAACCATCTGCTCCAGATCTACCTACTGTATGACTGGCTACAGACTACAACCATCTGCTCCAGATCTACCTATTGTACGGCTGGCTACAGACTACAACCATCTTCTCCAGATCTACCTACTGTATGACTGGCTACAGACTACAACCATCTGCTCCAGATCTACCTACTGTACGGCTGGCTACAGACTACAACCATCTGCTCCAGATCTACCTGCAATGCGGCTGGCTACAGACTACAACCATCTGCTCCAGATCTACCTACTGTACGGCTGGCTACAGACTACAACCATCTGCTCCAGATCTACCTACTGTATGGCTGGCTACAGACTACAACCATCTGCAAGTTTTGTTTGTAGTTAACATCAACAGCTGCACTAAAAGTCTCTTTGGTTCATATGGGACTTGGTTGTTCTCCATACTGCATCATACACTATTGTTTTGTTATATTAGTACAGACAACAGTAAGTATCATTACTTAATCACAGTATATATTATTCTGGTGTACACGGTTGACTTGACTCCATGCTATTGATTATACGTCACTTTAGCTTGCCACTACCTCATAACTTTACCTTAATTGCTCTTTTATAGTTAATTTATCTTCTACTAGTTATATATACCTACTTTTAATTGAATTATTCTTATCTTATCTTTATTCATAACCCTGCTCACAAACTCACCTGTACCTGGGTCATCTGTTTGCCAATATATGTTCCTGCTACAGTAAATCCTACAGGCAAATTGTACTGCTTCACTGTAGTATGAATAACACATACACTTTAAGTTTTTGTGTGAAATATTGTGCAATTTGTTATGAATTACTCATTGTTTCGACAATGTAAATTAAAGCCATTTACCAAGTGTGAGCTCTGGTCAATTTAATTGTACTGTTTGTTTTTTATAAATGTTATGGAAAATGAAAAACCATTTGCCTTGATCAGGGTTTTAATTTGTTGCAAATATGAACATGGTTTTAATAATCTATCTTATTGCTACAATGATTTAAGAAATATCAGTGATACTTATCAATATTTATTGAATTGATTGAATATATTGGCAGACATTACAGGCACCTATTCATGTCAACAGATAAAACAATAGTTTGTTCTCTCTTTTATCACTTTGATTACGCAGTTGATGGTGTAGAAACGTGTGAAGTCCTTGTAGATCTCTGGCTCTCCACTGTTGTCTTTATATAGTATGCTCCTATTAAAGACAAATTCATAGACATCAACACATAGCTTTTAACATAAGATCATTACTATCTTACCTTTGTCTGATTTGGTTTTGTGGATATCAGTAATTTTCTCTCCCAGGCCTGGTTGTGTGTGGATTTAAGCAAGAAACATACATGCACATAGTGCATAGACCAGTGTGCTGTGATGCAGCTCAACAGGGATACTTCAGTCACACCTGAAAGAAGAGAAACAAACAAAATATTTGTTCTTTTCTGCTCAGTTTGCTTTGTATTAATTAAAAAACATTAGCTAGCTAGCTAGGTGCTTAAGTTATGTTATTCACCCTTGTAGTTGTGGACTTTCTCCAGTTTCCTGACGGCGCAGGTGAAAGTGCATCGACCACTCTGTGCACATTGTTGACATATACTTATAATAAAGCAATGGACGGGCGGGGGTAGCTAGCTAAACTTGGTTACAGAGCAGCCGCCCTCAACATACGTTCCAAACGGAATTGAACACATCTTCAACGGGGCAGGGATCATTTCATTGGTCAACACTACAGCTGGCATTCTATTGGTTGTTGAATTTTGATAGGGTTATAACACCCACGAATCTGAGCCGCAGGGAGAATCCGAGAGCAGAGCAAGATTTGTAAGCGAGCAGAATCAGCCTGAGTGTGAGGAGAAGGTTCAAAGCTGAGAGCAGGAAATCTGTCCAAACAACAAAATATCTGAGTCCAGGCAGAAAGTTTGAGCACAAGCAGAGCAAATACGCCGAGCAGTGACTATTTGAGTGTGAGAGCAAGAAATGTGAGAACGTAATATCAGTGAGAAATGCCCTCAAATTTAAATAATGCGCTCTTGAATAAAGATAGTAATATAACTCCATAAAAAGTTACCACCAGAAAAGAAGCTGGTAGTTCTCCTAGGAGATGGGACAGCAGCTCTACTGACAGCTAAATATGGATTTGTCTATCACAGCCTGAGGGACTCACAACCACATACATTACAGATTTGTTTAGTTTTTATAGTAATTATAGTAGAATAGTATATATGTGACACCTACATATTTAATATATGACATGTAGGCCATACATTTCTGTAAACTGCTGAGAGAGAGAGAGAGAGAGAGAGAGAAAAAGAGAGAGAGGGTCTGATTACCTCCGCTGTCTGAACACTTCTGTTGTCTGAACGACAGTTTAAACATGGACGCATTACTATGTGAAGGCATTTCATCCTCTGCTGTCTTAGTGTGTAATCCCCTGGGTCTTCTTGCTAATAACAACTGTTTTCGTCTTCTCTGAGGTGATTTTCGACCGTTTTCGACGCATTTATTTCGACATTCTGAACTACCGCGGAAATGTCAGAGCGTCACGTGACCATTCTAAGCGAATCACGTTGTCAGGAATTGTCATCAGCCAATGAGATGGCGCATTTAGCGCTAAATCCCCTTTACTTTCACGATTGGTTGCTGATGAAAAGGAAATGACCATATTTGGATCCGACAGCATTGTAGAGGAGAGAGAGCTTTCCAACGGTATATGTGTTGACAGGGTGCAGACAGCGATCAAGGGACAACGGCGATGATCTAGAACGCCAACTTTTGTTGAATTTAGGAGAAATCTACCGACGCAAACTGACAAAGTTTAGTAAAATAAAGACCTAAATGTGTATTTCGGACTTTTTTTCTCCACATGTCTGAAAGAAGACATGTTGTTGAACACAAATAGCTGAAAATCTCAAAATTGACCAGTGAAAAAACCCGATGTTTTTGCCTGCCGTGTCTCGCCTTACACCACGTTAAGCTTTTCCATGTTAGGAACCGTGGGTATTCATCCCACAGCCGCTCCGCTGCCCTGCTGAAAATGTGAAGCAGAAACGCTTAATGTCAGATAACGTCCATAATAATAGGACTTTGTGTTCGATTTTTGACAATTTTCAGGGGTTATGAGGAGCAATAAAAGAGAAATCTGGTAATCATTGATCATTGTTTACGTACATTAAACCACGTTTTAATCATTAAGCTACAGCGTCTTTCGAAACATAAGCTGCGCGAAAAGAGAGAAAAAAGCGTCTTCTGGAACCTAGGGCTGTACCCAGCACTTCTGGAAAAGTACTTCCTGATGAGTCTCTGTCCCCAGCACATTTCAAAACAAACTGACGCCCATGACTTTCAGTCATTTAGTGTCTACATTCAGTCCCATTAAAAGTGCTGATTTAATTGTTGAACGCTTTGTCAGACGCGGATGTTAAAATGTGTTTTCTCCTCTGGCTGTGGAGTTTTTAATCAGCTGAAGTATGTTGTGTAAGGCATGAGAAGAGAGCTCTGCAGCAATCTAACCGCCATGAAATGAACAGATGAATTATTCTTTCTAAGGCTGTTCTGATATCATCTCTTCCTTCACCTCTCTCTGTTCTTCCCCAGTTATTCAAACTGGAAGCTAAACCCTGAGGGCTTGGTCTGCATGGATCAGTTTAGTGTAAAGCTCCAATCCAGTTTTGTTTAAAGCGAGAGATTATAGTTTTGGTTATCACTTTGGTACTATTATCACAACTATGTGGTACAATTGTACAACTTTACACTCATCACACTCGTAACACCTAGTCTTTTATTCAAAACTCTCCATTGTGCATTCATTTGGATTGGGGGCAGGTAGTGGAGAAGGTAGGGGAGCAGGTAGCATGTAGGGAGGAAGGGAGGGTTTGGTGCTTTATCACCAAAGTGATCCATTCAGACCAAGCTCTCAGGGTGTAGCTTCCAGTTTGAATAACTGGTGAAGAAGAACAGAGAAAGTGTGTGAAGGAAGAGATGATATCAGTGGATGGTACGATTCTCTCTTTCTGTTCAAAACCTCTGAGATAAAAAGTGGACAGCTGCATTAAAATAAAACACTTTTCTATCATGTTCATATATCAAGGAAATGGACTGTATTTGTATAGCCGTTATATGCGCTACTACCCAAAGCATTATAATTACAGGAACCAGTCACACAAATATATTACAGTCAAACGTAAAACAAAGTTCAATTCCTACATATTGAGGCTGTGAGTCGGCTTTTAAACATGTAATCTTTGTCTTGATAGATTTATTAAACTCTATGATGACTAGGGACCTTTTTAAGGGTCAGAGTGACTCATCATCACTACA
Organism: Perca fluviatilis; assembly: GCF_010015445.1. Lineage (NCBI taxonomy): Eukaryota > Metazoa > Chordata > Actinopteri > Perciformes > Percidae > Perca > Perca fluviatilis. The sequence goes on from NC_053118.1 coordinate 40,976,672, forward strand.
GGAGGAGATTAGAGGGTTAACTTCTATTAGCTTTATTTAGTTTAGTTTAGTAGACTGTGTGTCTGTGTGTGTTTGTGTGTGTATGTGTGTGTGTGTGTTTTGTGTGTTGTTTGTGTGTGTATGTGTGTGTCTGTGTGTGTGTTGTCTGTGTGTGTCTGTGTGTTGTCTGTGTCGTTGTGTGTGTGTTTCTGTGTGTGTGTGTGTGTGTGTGTGTGTGTGTGTGTGTGTGTGTGTGTGTGTGTGTGTGTGTGTGTGTGTGTGTGTGTGTGAGAGAGAGACAGTGTGTGTGTCTGTGTGTGTTTCTGTGTTGTGTCTGTGTGTTTCTGTGTGTGTGTGTGTGTGTGTGTGTGTGTGTCTGTGTGTGTCTTTCTGTGTGTGTGTTTGTGTGTCTCTGTGTGTCTGTATCTCTGTGTGTGTCTGTGTGTGTGTGTGTGTTTTTGTGTCTGTGTGTGTCTCTCTGTGTCTCTGTGTGTGTATGTGTGTGTGTCTTTGTGTTGTTAAAATTTATTTTTTATGTCTGACAGTATTATTCATTCAAGGAGTAATAAAACCAGATATCTGTAAAAACCTTAGACTCTAATATTTCAACAAAATGGAACAAGAAACTTAAACCTGACAATCCAGTGTTTCTGTTCTGGACATTCATGAAAATTAGTTCATATTACTCTTACCCTGCAGAGCAACTGTTCAAACTCCATTTCCAGGATATTTAAATCTGAAATAAATGAGAACAAAAGCAGTTTTATTTTACAGCATCTCTTAGTTTATATCTCAGAGGTTTTGAACAGAAAAGAGCATCGTACCATCCACTGATATCATCTCTTCCTTCACACACTCTCTGTTCTTCTTCACCAGTTATGCAAACTGGAAGCTACACCATGACAGCTTGGTCTGCATGGATGACTGGTGATAAAGCACCAAACTGGTTTTGTGTAAAGTGAGAGATAACATGTGAGGACTCGTGGGCAGACAGTGTCTCCCTCTGAGCCTTTAACTCTCCTACTCTTACAGATATGGCTTTTACAACTCATCTAAAGTCCTGACAAGCTGCTAAGATTAAAACACAATGGGTGCACTATAAAGCCCTAAAACGTTCCTCAGCCATGGTAGAACTTAGCAAAACAAAGATTACATTTTTAAAAACTGACTGACAGCAACTCTGTCACAGCCTGAATATGAAACTCTGCTTTGGGGGAATTTCTGAGTCTGTTTTCAACGTTGGTGAAAAATAACTCTTGGTTTCTTGTTGCTGTGTAGTCAGGGGGGGGGGGTCTCTAACATATCTGGCCGACGGTTGGGATGCTTTTTTCGCAGTTTTTGCAAAACAACCAACCCAATGCAAAGTGCAACGACTGAAAGAGTTTGGGGGTGTTGTTGGACGGTGGGGGATTCCCTGACTCTGAGACTCAACCTTCACTGCCATCCGACCCCAGCAGTTCCTCCCCCAGGATGGAGAGGGGTTTTCCATGGAGCTTCTTTGGGAAACACCTCTGTCTGGGCCTGGCTCCAGATGGTTGCCCCAGGCTTCATCCTGGCTGGGTCACTCTTCCTCTACTCTGATGATTTATAGCTTTTAAATCCATACTTAGTCTGGACCCTCGCCTGAGACCACTTTGCTATGCGAGACCCTCGCATAGTCATGGTCATGACACCATGTGAGTCACGAATGTAGAACTGCCGCCATCTTTGACCGCTTAGCACGGCTACAACACTTGGACAAAGTGCGAAAACTAAATACTTTCACTCAGGAAAAGCGTGTTCTTCAACCCCTAACCCTAACCCCTTTACCCAAACCCTATAACCCTTACTACTTTATTATTTAGTAGTTCTACTTTCCGTCATTCTACTTAAGTCATTTAGTGTCTACTTTCAGAGATTTAGTGTCTACTTTCAGTCATTTAGTGTCTACTTCTCAGACATTTAAATGACACTAAATGTCTGAAAGTAGACACTAAATAGCTGAAATTAGACCTTAAATGACTGAACGGATACCATTGTCTGAAAAGTAGACACTAAATGACGAATAAAGACACTAAATCTGAAAGTAGACACTAAATGTCTGGAAAGTAGACACTAAATGTCTGAAAGTAGACACTAAATGTCTGAAAGTCGTAGACACTAAATGACTGAAAGTAGACACTAAATGTCTGAAAGTAGACACTTAATGAATGAAAACTAACTCAAACTAAAGTATAATTAAATCCCAAAGTCTAAACTAGAATAAAAGCTAAGATTAATTAAACTGATGTGTCACTTATATTATAATATATTATAATATTTTATCTGCGCTGACCCTATATAAGGAAAGTGATAAAGTATGGTATATATGTAATATGTTATCTGCTGCTGGCCCTATGAGAGATAAAGTGGGGGGTATTATAATATGATATTATAATATTTTACAGTATATAGATGGAGGAGTTCTCAGACTTTTCTATCTCTCTCTCCTGTCATTCAGGTAAATATACTTTTGATTTTCTGTCTTTGAGACGTTTAAAATTCTGTGATTGGTTTAGATTCTGTTTCAGCTGCCAGAAACTAACTTTTCTGAAAAATGTTGACGCTTTTTTCAATGTTTTTTCACTTCATCAATGTTTCTGTTTCATTTTCATGCTTTTCAGCAGTTCTGGATGCTTTTTCCAATGTTTTTGGAGCTTTTTTACAATGTTTCTGTGGGATTTATTTGGTGAATTTCTTCTCTTTTCTCAGTTCTTGCAGCCTTATTCTGTGTTTGTTGAAGAACCTTAAAGTTAAATGTGGTTTTGAAACTTTAGGTGCATTTTTCAAACGTTGTTTTGATGTTTTTTATGTGTTTGTCAGTTTTTTTTTTAGACTTTTTGTCAGTTTTATTCTGTAGTTGTTGCATCTTTTGTCCGTCCCGTTCTAAAGAAGTTAACTATGATGTAACCTGTCTGTTATGATCCCATATGACAAGCACATGTTTGGGTTTTATGTATAATCTTAGTAATGAAGTGTGTTATCATGTGATATTCCAGGTATCTCTCCTGCTGCTGACTCTAGAACTCATCTCTCTCCTCTTATTCAGGTAAATAAACTTTAGATTATTATTATTATGTCTTTAACACATTTAAACTTCTGATTCTGTTCCAGCTGTGAGAACAAAGCTTTCTTTGTCAGTTAGTCAAAGTTTTTGGTATTATTTTAGACATATCTGTATCTTTTTTCTTTGTATCCTGTTGCGGAGGTTATTCTTCTTTACTACAACTTACCAGTTTGTTCCCCAAGAGAAACTGTTCAGATACTACACACTTTGTTCCTGTGTTGTTATTACACAAACTTTATCATTGTTGGTTTTGAAAGAATATGAATGAAAGGTTTATTTCTGTGCCTATCCTTATAGGATTATTCATACATATTTTAAATAATGCAGACCCAGAAGTGTAGACTGGTTTTAGTATCAGGATGTCCCTCTGTGTCTGTCTGTCCTCGTTACAAACCTGTCTCACAGTTTTCCTCAGATTGATGAACATAAAGGGTACTAACGTAAGTTTGAATTTCAACATTAAAAAGCCTTTCAGACCAGAATAAGTTATAGTAGAAGTTAGGGATATAATACAAAATATCATTTTATTAATATCTATACAATATCAAGTGGAGTACTAAACACATCACTAAAGACACTCAGAGGTCTTCTGTTGAAACTAACTTTCAGAAAAACGGCCTATTCAAAATGTAAATGTTCTTTTTTACTCTTGTTTTTAATACAATATATACATTTTCAGCAGTTTTATGAAAAACCTGTCACATGATTATATTTTCAATGAAAAATTGAATGTGCGTGACCCTTGTTAAGAAAAAGTAAAATATATATTTAAAACTTGTGATTCTGATTTTCTGAAACTAATGAAGCTTTCTTTGTCACTTCTTCAACGTTTTTGTAGCTGCTTTTAAACGTTTCCAGCGTATTTTTGACATTTGTATCTCTAACACTTTTTACATTTCTGTCACTTTTTCAATTTTTTGAGTTTTTTTTTGTCACTTTGTCCTCCGTTCTTGCAGCTCTTTTCCGGTGCTTTTTGAAGAAGTCTGCAGTTAAATGTAATTGGTGACATTTAAGGCCTTTTTCCACAGTTGTGGCTGCTTTTTCCTCCTTTTTTTTCCCTTTTCTGAAAAGGGTAAAAAAATCTTCTGCACTTCCTAAAGAAGCTTGTAGTTAACTGTGATGTAAAATAGTGTGTGTGTTATCATGTGATATTCCAGGTATCTCTCTGCTGCTGACTCTAGAACTCATCTCTCTCCTGTCATTCAGGTAAATATAACGTTATATTATTATTCTCTCTTTAACACATTTAAACTCTGTATGTTTATATCTGCAATCATTCAGAACTTATTCTGGCTGAATCACGACTTTATGGATTTTTTCTGCAGAAATATTTAGATTAATAATCCCGTCGTGCAGTTATTCTGTGCTGTAGAAACTCCTGATGTCACTTAACAAGTTCTTACATCATCAGACAGTCAGGAGACATTTATAAAACTAAAGACATATATATGATAATATAAAGAGATGTTAGATATGTCAGAGTAAAGTCTCTAACAGCTTTTATATGATAATATAAAGAGATGTTAGATATGTCAGAGTAAAGTCTCTAACAGCTTTTATATGATAATATAAAGAGATGTTAGATATGTCAGAGTAAAGTCTCTAACAGCTTTTATATGATAATATAAAGAGATGTTAGATATGTCAGAGTAAAGTCTCTAACAGCTTTTATATGATAATATAAAGAGATGTTAGATATGTCAGAGTAAAGTCTCTAACAGCTTTTATAACTCTGTGTTCTCCAGATAACATGAAGATCTCTATCTTTGCCGGTGTTCTGTTGACTCTCTTTGCCAACTGTGCAGTTGCTTTATTTTTGATTTTTTAAGGGGGATAAAGATGAAAAGTTTGCAAAAGAGCATATCGTGGCTAACCTATGCACCCAGGTGATGACTGACAGAGGATTCGCTGTTGTCAGCAAAACCTGTTCGCCGGCCTTAGAAAGCTTCATCATGGGTACAGAGGCCGAGCGGAGACGTCTGTGGTCAGGGTGAAAAAATTCATCAAAGCACAAAGACCTTTAAACTTCTTGAGTGTAATGTTGATCCTGTTCATAGCACGCCTCCCAACTGTCAGTACACTGATAAAGAGGTTCAAAGCAAAATTATTGTCACCTGTGACCAAAGAAAACCCTAAGGGGTTTACAATGGTAAAATCAGATGAATCTGTTAAACCTGCCGAATCAGAGTAATCTATTACTACCTGATGAATCAGAGTAATCTATTACTACCTGATGAACCAGAGTAATCTATTACTACCTGATGAACCAGGAGTAATCTATTACTACCTGATGTATCAGAGTAATCTGTTACTACCTGATGTATCAGAGTAATCTATTACTACCTGATGAACCAGAGTAATCTGTTACTACCTGATGAACCAGAGTAATCTGTTACTACCTGATGTATCCAGAGTAATCTGTTACTACCTGATGTATCAGAGTAATCTGTTACTACCTGATGTATCGGAGTAATCTGTTACTACCTGATGAACCAGAGTAATCTATTACTACCTGATGAACCAGAGTAATCTGTTACTACCTGATGAACCAGAGTAATCTGTTACTACCTGATGAACCAGGAGTAATCTGTTACTACCTGATGAACCAGAGTAATCTGTTACTACCTGATGAATAAAACACGCTGAGAATTTAACTCTGGGTCTGTTTTTAATGTCGTCATGCTCACTCATTCATAAAGAAGATAAATTGAAAATAAAGTGAATGACAACTGAAAGAGGCAATATTCTTTGATCGCTTTTTGACTTTTTTGATTTATTAAAATGTAGTTATTTAAAGTATCAGATGCAGACATTCTATTTCTGGACACAGTTAATAACGAGACATTAAAAATGAACTATCACACACACACACACACACAGACATATACACACACACACCCGACACACACACTGACACACACACACACACACACACACACAGAGACACACACACACAGACACAAACACACAGACAGAGGCAGACACACACACAAACACAGACAGACACAGACACACACAAACACTCACACACACAAACACACACACATACACAACAAACACAAACACACAGACATATACACACACAGACACAGATATGGAGGAAATATTTATCCATAATTCAAATTGAAAGTCCAAAGAGAAATTCAAAGTCCAAAGAGAAAACAAAGCGAGATCAAATTAAAAAGATTATTTTTTTTTTTAATTTTCCATTTGGCTTTGGCTTTGAATTTAATATTTCGGCTTTGAATTTCAATTTAACATTGGCTTTTAATTTTCATTTAATATTTGGCCTTTGAATTGTCAATGTTAACATTGGCTTTTAATTTTCATTTAATATTTGGCTTTTTGAATTTCAATTTAACATTGGATTTTCATTTGGATTTAATATTTGGCTTTGAATTGTCCATTTAACATTGCCTTTTCGTTTGGACCTGACACATGTCAATGTAAATGAGGAGGCGTGGCCCAAAGGCTGGTGGGAGGGTCTGAAACGAAAGGGTGCAGAGGCACCTTATGAACAGCAGGGGGAGCAGACTGTTGAGGAGCACTGTTAAACATCTGTCTGCAGCTTCACCACCTTGGCCAGGCTTTGCCTCTTATTTCACATGATAGAAAATGATGATGTAGGCTAAACACAAACGACATTTCATGCAACAACCGTGAAGTTTTCATGTAGTTAGTATAATTGGGCCCATGTTAGTGAGGACTAGATTAGGGACACAACATTTCCTACATTTTGACCAAGTATGATGTATGAAGAGTGAAAACTGTAGGAGGCACACATTGGAAAATCTTAAACGGTCTGAAAAGAGGACGATACGTAAACTGTGATTTCGTAGAAACGCGGCTTGATATCCGAATGCCCATTCAGCCCAATAAAGGCCAAAGTCTTGTCTTCGGTTTAAACTTAAACTTAATTATTTACATGGAGTCTGGTGGGTTTGAGGTGAACCAGGTTGTGATCGGACGCTGCAGAGGGGGAGAGAAGAGGAGATGTATGCATCCTTAATGTGCGCATACATCAGGTCAGGAGGGTCCTTTTCTTCTCTGGTAGACACAGCTCACATATTATTGTTTGAAGCGCGTCGGCAGAACTCTATCCATGGTGACGTGGTTAAAGTCTCCGACATGATGATGAGGGCACTAGAGGTGTTGAGTCTGTAGTTTGGAGATGGTGGTGTGAATGATGCTACAGGCAGATGTTGGGTTTGCAGAGCGAGGGATGTATACCGACAACGATGATGACATGCGGGATTTCTTCTAGGCAGATGGTATGGACGGAGTCCAGCAGCCAGCAGTTCAACATCCGGGCTACAGAGCTGTTCTTTAATCGTGATATGACCGGGATAACACCATCTGCTGTTTACTAGAACGGCAAGCCCCCGCCTTGCTTACCGCTCTTGGTGCAATCCCGGTCCGCCCGGACAGTGTGGAAGCCTTCCACGGAGACGTTCTGGTCCGAATGTCCCTGTGCAGCCAAGTCTCCGTGAAACACATCAGACTGCACTCACCGTACTGCTGGTGACTCCGTGGTTAACGCCGTTAGCTCCGTCCATTTTGTTGCTAAGGGACCATACATTTCCCATAACAACAGACGGAGACAGGGCTTAAATCTTCTCCTCTCCATGCGCCCATCCCGCCTCCGACCCTCCTCTATTCCCCCCCGACTTTCCTCCTCCTCTGCGTCCCGGTGTTTTTTCTCAAGAGTTCGGGTGGTATATTAGCTGGTCTGGCCATAATGCCGGCCGGATTAGAGCGATCACGCTGTACTCGGAGTAAACAAAGGCAGCATGTCCCGTGAAAGCGGCATTGATAAAAACAACACTAAAAGAACCGAAACTCTGCAAAGCAACCTCGTTAGAGAGGGCAGGACTTCACAGAGTTAAAGAGATAAAACAAGGATGAAACAAAAGAAAAGGAAAGTTAAAAAAAAGTTAAAAGCAAACTCAAAAGCTGGAGCAGGTAACAGGCAGCATGCAGTTACCGCATGCACACTCAACTTCTTACAGCGTGCGTGTTAGCTCCATCCTGTGGTGTTTAGAGTGTAACTTCTTACAGTGTGTGTGTTAGCTCTATCCTGTGGTGTTCAGACTGTAACTTCTTACAGTGTGTGTGTTAGCTCCATCCTGTGGTGTTCAGACTGTAACTTCTTACAGTGTGTGTGTTAGCTCCATCCTGTGGTGTTCAGAGTGTAACTAACTTCTTTCAGCGTGCTGTGTTAGCTCCATCCTGTGGTGTTCAGAGTGTAACTAACTTCTTACAGTGTGTGTGTTAGCTCCATCCTGTGGTGTTCAGACTGTAACTTCTTTCAGCGGTGTGTTAGCTCCATCCTGTGGTGTTCAGAGTGTAACTTCTTACAGTGTGTGTGTTAGCTCCATCCTGTGGTGTTCAGAGTGTAACTTCTTACAGTGTGTTAGCTCCATCCTGTGGTGTTCAGAGTGTAACTTCTTACAGTGTGTGTGTTAGCTCCATCCTGTGGTGTTCAGAGTGTAACTTCTTACAGTGTGTGTGTTAGCTCCATCCTGTGGTGTTCAGAGTGTAACTTCTTACAGTGTGTGTGTTAGCTCCATCCTGTGGTGTTCAGAGTGTAACTTCTTACAGTGTGTGTGTTAGCTCCATTCTGATTAAACTGAACTCTGGATACAAGACACACATGTGGCACATGTGTTCAGAGACAAAGAGCATAGAGACAAAAGACAGGCCTACTTGCAAGCGCCCCAGCCTGTTGAGTTCAGACCTCTATTCAAAAGTCGCAGCCAGAGGGGACAACTGGCAGGAAGTCAAAGAACTACAAGATTGTAGTCTTCACACTTTCAAGAGTTTCGAGTCTTCCTATTGGTTCAGCAGCACCATAAACACAGCATGAGGTCTTAATCTATAAATAAGCCTGATCAACCAAAAATCCTTTGTCTTCCATTGCAACTCCCATTGCTGAAAGGAGGCCGCAAGCGCTTGTGTTAACTTCTATTTTCTGAAAATGGATTTAATTTCGGAGGATCCTATGAAAACCGCACCAGTGTTTTCATATCTGCAGTGAGAAGGAAACAACGTTTTTCTTCTCAAAGTCGACTAAACTTGCCCCCTTTTGGAGGGAAGTTTCTCGTCGGGTGACGAGCGCCAGGGACCCGCTCTGTTTCATTTCTGTGGAAACCTATGGACAGGAATACGAATGGATACACACAGTAAGAAGGCTTTACGTCTGGGCAGAGATAAGTAGTGTGTTTATTAATGAGCAAAGGGTTTGCTACCACTTGTTTGCCATTAATGTGATTTGATTTTAATTATGTACTGGTCCATATGTGGTTATTAATCTGTTTCTGTGAATGTATCATTGATCACGATACTGTTGATTATGTTGTGTTGAGTAGCTGGGTACATCTGTAATCGCTACCTGCTAACTCCCATTTCACGGAGTTTAGTTACTGTCTGGCAGATAATCGCGGAAAATCAGCTGTTAGCTACTGGAGCGGTTATAATGACCGTTCCCCTCAGTAAGACAAAAGTCTCAGAGTCTGTCATAACTACACGTTTGGTCCAGACCTGAGTGGCTGAGGGGGGCTCAATCAATGTGTCTCTTTCTTTACCCTTTCTTCTTTTACTAACCACACACACACACACACACACACACACACAGGCCACGGTGAACAGCTGTTTCCTGCAAGATAGCCACGTTGCTTCCGAGCTAACGCTGCTAGCTTAACCACGTGGAGTCGGCATGACGTTTGTACAGAGATAACACATGGCCTAGCATACGGGTTTAGCGTGCACGTTGCCTAGCAACCCCCTCGGCCTCTTTCAACCCTCCTCGTGCACCCAGCACCACTACCGCCCTCTTGAGGCTAAATAGTTTTGTGCAGCTCACAGGAGTAGCCATTTTGATAGTTCTTTGTGTTAGCCTACATTTCGACACACCCCCTCCACTTTCACTCACTCTCTCACACACACACACACACACACACACACACACACACACACACACACACAAACATACACATACACACACACACACACACACACACACACACACACACACACACACACACACACACACACACACACACACACACACACACACCACACACACACAGACACATGCTGCTTGTTTTGCTTTTGGTTGTGATATTGTAAAAAGGTATATAAGTTTATGATTGAAGGATTATTGATCAGCCATTGATGATTTTGAAGTTAATAAATTTTACTATACTTTAAAGTAGCAGTTGCCTGTGATTATTTGTGTACTTATTGTAATAATTGCTGGTTGAACACAGGTCAGTGCTCAAATTCACCCTTCCTTTGTTCCTTTAAAGGATTACCACAGAAATGAGACTGTTCCACAGTTTGATTATTGGTCCCTGACTTGCAGGGTGGTGCCCCATTTTGATTGTTTGTCGATTTGATAAAGTTATTAATAACCATATTCATATATATATATTTTCTTACATATACATATATTCTTTATTAATATTGATAAAACATCTTTGATAATTTGCCAATGATCAAATCTGTACCCTACGAGTACCCAACACATTCCATATGGGATTAAGCATATTTTTTGCAAGAGTTGCGATTTGACTTATGTAGCCTATTGTTGTACCATATGAAGTAAATTACCTTACAAGTAAATAATATTATGCCCCTAGGTGGACTGGGGTCAGGGTGCAAGATAAAACAATGGTAACCAGATTACACACATAAACACACTAACCAACCAACACACTAACCCAGTGGTGTAGTCTAATGTATTGTAGTTGGTATACTGGGCCTTTTGGGGGCATATCAAAGTGTGGGGTCTGGGTGTCCTCTCCCAGCGTTATTTTGAGCACCAAAGACTACTGCATTCTGATTTTGTGTATGTACAGTATATATATGTAAGTGTGTATGTACACTTTTATGCACCAATTTATGGTGGGAAAAATGTTGTAGAAAGTACTAGAAAGCAATACTTGAGTAAAAGTACAAGTATCGTACTAGAAAAAGACTTTGGTAGAAGTGAAAGTTACCTTTAGAATATTACTTAAGTAAAAGTCTTAAAGTATCTGATATATACTGTACTTAAGTACCAAAAGTAATTTTCTGATATTTAATGTACTTAGTATTTGAAGTAAAAGTAAAAGTTTTTTTTTTTTTTAAAGCAAGCGGTTAGAACTTTTATTGTGAACTTTATTGTGGCTTTCTTATAGTAAAGCATATTCAGGGTTCCCATATCTTCTTAATCTCACTCATCAAATCCAAATCACATTCTTTTCTAGGACTTTTCAGGCACAATTCTCTTAAGTTCAAAGAACAAACGGCAGATTTTTAGAGCTGACATCAATGTACAGAAACATTTCTTGCAAATACGGCCATGCTGCCCTGAAAAGGCAAAAGACCTTAACTCGCTAGAGTGTGAAACTGAGAAAAATGACTTTAAAGTTTCTGTTTTGTCCAGACAAAGTATTATAGGTAGGAGTCCCAAAAGTTGACAACTAGTTGCTATAATGAAGAAATGTTTGTATGCAAAAAAATCTTGAGCTCAAAATTGACCTTTGACCCTTGTTTGGCAGTTACTGTACTCTGTCCTTGTATCATGTGCCAAAACAAGCAGTCATGCAAAGGCAAAAGGCAGTAACTGACATATAATCAATATTTGCTTGCTGTTCACCATACTTACATCCATTATAAGAACACCTAACCAAGGTCTAGTCATCATGGGATTTGTTTTAAATTATTTAGAAGACCTTTGGTTGTTCCTATTTAGTGCTATAATGATCAGGATAGTGTGGCAATACTAACAAAGTTGAACAGTATGACAGATAAGTTACTTTGCAGTACAGTATACAATAACGAATAAATACAAGAAATATTTTCTCAATAAAGATAATTTAATTATAATTGAATACAAAGGTATATTTATTGTTTAACAATAAATATATTATGTTTAACACTTTTGCAAGGCACTATATCCAGGTCATATTCTTATTAGGGCTGAGCCCCCTAAAGGTCTGATCCTAGAACTGCCCCTGGTTAAGGGTTAAAGCCACCAAAACGCGCGAAAATGCACAGTCAACAAACTCGACTTGGATTACTACTTTTTAATTCTGAGATAACATTCAGGTTAGCATACTTTGTAATCGTACGTTAGCAATAACTAGCTTAGTGCTATTATGGATTTGTGTAAGATTTGACATCAACACCTGCAAGAAGGAAATATGGCTCAAACACATATAGATTGTTGTGGATACAGCAGATGAGCGGCATTGCTATGGATTATATCTTCCATGGATTATATCGGATTGCATGCAAAGTTAGGATGCCAGCTATGTATTTAATAATTGGTTTTCGGCATCTGATGTGAGGCTCCGCCAAGTGAGGAGGTGTGTCAGCATCACCGTTAGCTTACGTGACACAGATTAAATTTAGCTAGCTCCGGGCTGTCACTGACACTGACAGATCTGAACCATCGGCACTTTATTTTAAAGATAAGTCGTGTGTATGTTACGTGGTTTGGTGACAACCGCAAACTTTGACAGTTTGACAAAGCCAGAGTACAGTAACATCACGGTGGCACAGTAACATCTCTCTTGATGGCTGGCTAAACAAAGTCAGAACACCTTAACTCAACTTCAGCGTGCGCGAAACAAAGGCAAAGAGCCGTAACAGCTGTTAGGGCGTTCTGCTGTGGTTTCTCGTATGGTTTTGGATGTTACGGTTGTCATAGTCTTTTATTTTCTCATTAAAACAATCAAATTGACTCACGATATTTATTCACATGATAAAGGAGGTCTCTAATACCTCCAGTAGGTGCTCTGCTTCCATGGCGGTTTCAGTTTGGCCGCCCTCCTCCTCCTTTAGCAACAAACAAGCGCTGAAACAGAGCGTGCGGGCGGTGGAGCGTATGTGCGTAAGCAATCTAGGAGCAGTGATTCGCCAAACCTCCCTTAATGCAGTCGCACACATTTCTTCTAATTTTATTTTTAGTAACAAGTAACGAAGATGCTTAGTGGAAATATAACGGAGTAAAAGTATACATTTTATCTAGGAAATGTAGTGGAGTAAAAGTGAAAGTTGACTAAAATTTAAATAGCGAAGTAAAGTACAGATACGGGAAATTTCTACTTAAGTACAGTAACGTATATTTGTATCCGTTACATTACAACACTAGCTACTGTACACTCATGTAACAACAGGGAGAGGACACCTCAATGGTTTTTGACCTTTTTTTTCTTGGGGGAACTAACAGATGAATATACTCTGGTCCATTCATGTTTACAGTGTGCATGGAATTTATCACGTAATTATCTTCATAGTTTCTAGATTTCAGAGTCCAACTTCTTCAGTGTCTTTATTTTCTATTTCCATATATACCAGGGAGCAAGACATATAATATGTAGAGAAGGAAACTCGGCCTCTATAAAAATAAAAAAAAAACGCAAGAAAAAGCGTGGCAGATAATAGTGGACCGACTGAATGATAGTCTAAAAATATACATTTATGAACTACTGCTCTTAACTGAAACCATTCACTGAGTCACTGTCATTGGCAAAACAAACAGTTGTACACTTTGCATTAAAAGCGAGCAGTGGAAGTTAATATAACTTAGGAAATTTATATTTTAGCCCATGAGAGAGGAGGAGGAACAGAGTGAAAGAGATAATTACGCATCACATTCTAGCGTTGTAGAACATTGATCTTCATTGTAAATTTCCTGAGTAACATTATCTTCTGCTTACTTTCAAGGCAAAGAGTACAACTGTTAATGTGAGAAAATGATTAGTAGCCTAATCCTTGAATGGTCTGATTATGATGGTTTCAGTTCAGAGCCGTGTTCAGTTAAAGTGATGGTTCGGAGTAATTCACCCTAGGGTCCTTTGCACCATGACCTCCGGCCAAACACCCCCAGAAGCTTTTTCACCTGGGTCTAACATTGGGAGAGTTAGCGAGAGTAGCGTTAGCGCTGAATAGCTTATCGCGAGGGGCTAATGGACCCACGTTTGTATCTGGTAAATGACCCCACTAATAATGCCCGAAATGATACCAAACGTCTACACTAGTATATATAGGTTATGTACTCCTAAACGATGGATTGGAAAGTTTGTAAGTACACCATGTTATTTATATAACACTTGCCTGCTGGCTTCGCTTTCTGTTGCTGCTACCTGCAGTAAGACGAAGTGTAGGGGTCGCTACAAATTACTACAACCGAAAGAGATACAACAAAAATATTTTTAATTTAACTTTTTTTATTTTTATTATGTGCTGTAGTATAACTAGCAGGAGACAAGTAATAATTGAGGTAAGTTTGGAGACATTACCTTATTTAATCATTGAATTAATAAATATTTTTGTTGCATCTCTTTCGGTGTAGTAATTTATAGACGGCCCTAAGCACTCGTCTTACTGCAGGTAGCAGCGCAGCAGCAGAGAGCAGAAGAGAGCAGGCAAGTGTTCATAAACTTCTGGTGTACTTACAAACTTTCCAAGTAAGAGTTCCCATATTTTGGTTATAGTTCTGATCCATTGATTTTGATTGAAAGCTAGCCACTGTGTGGCCACACCATAGTAACTGTGGGTGTGGTATAATTGATAAAGGGAAGTTGGAAACAGGTGTGGAGGTTTTTTGGAAGTCCTTTACTTGAGACCAAACGGTTTTTAATCATATCTACTTATCCTGTTTCATCTTATTAGATATCATCTAAGAAACCATCAGTATTGTTTATTTCCCCTGATTGACACACACACATGCAACAATAGCCTCCAATGTTTTGGTAGGATCATAAAGATTTATTTCTATAGGTAGGATATTTGTGTTTTTATTATTAGACCGCATGTCTGGATCAACAACAGAGGAACCAAGGTTCGTTAAAAACTCTCTTCTATTGCTGGGGCAGTGGCTACACATGTTATCATCCGGCTGATTACTGGCATCATATTTTACACGTTTTCTGAAATGGTCGTTTCAAGTAGGGCTGCAGCTATCGATTATTTTAGTAATCGAATATTCTACCGATTATTCCATCGATTAATCGAGTAATCGGATAAGAAATACTTTGTAAGAAATACTTAGTAAACAGCAATAGTAAATATTTATTATTGCTGTTTACTGAAAAAAAAAGAAAAAGCAACATTTTTAGAAAAAGCAACATTTTTTATTGACAAATTCCAAGAAAAAAAAAATACATTACAATAGTACATTTTGGTGGCCCAAATGTTAATATTTTTCACCCCATCCCCTTCTTGCCTCTGGCTCTTTGCACTGGATATGCAAAAGAGCTGTTCACTGACCAGAGGGTTTACAGCAGGGCTACTCAACTACACTGTTCTGGGGACACATTTTCGAAGCCTAATACACAGTGAGGAGCATAGCTATATCTACGGTGAGGAGAAAGAATAAAGAATGCATGATGACGTCATTCACGTGCATATTAAGTAGCCATGCTGGGGGAGGAGCCGGTTTGTCTCTGGCAGCAGCTACATTTCCAAAGATTAGAAGCAAACTAATAAACAGTTAGACTACAAACCGACAGCTTTGCTTTTAGCTAGTTAAAACATGGCTATTAGCAGAGTAGCATTCTGTAGGCTAGTTGTGTAAAAACATGGCTATTAGCAGAGTAGCATTCTGTAGGCTAGTTGTGTAAAACATCGCTATTAGCAGAGTAGCATTCTGTAGGGTAGTTGTGTAAAAACATCACTATTAGCAGAGTAGCATTCTGTAGGGTAGTTGTGTAAAACATCACTATTAGCAGAGTAGCATTCTGTAGGGTAGTTGTGTAAAACATCGCTATTAGCAGAGTAGCATTCTGTAGGGTAGTTGTGTAAAACATCACTATTAGCAGAGTAGCATTCTGTAGGCTAGTTGTGTAAAACATCGCTATTAGCAGAGTAGCATTCTGTAGGGTAGTTGTGTAAAACATCACTATTAGCAGAGTAGCATTCTGTAGGCTAGTTGTGTAAAAACATCACTATTAGCAGAGTAGCATTCTGTAGGGTAGTTGTGTAAAACATCACTATTAGCAGAGTAGCATTCTGTAGGCTAGTTGTGTAAAACATCGCTATTAGCAGAGTAGCATTCTGTAGGGTAGTTGTGTAAAAC
Source organism: Perca fluviatilis (assembly GCF_010015445.1). Lineage (NCBI taxonomy): Eukaryota > Metazoa > Chordata > Actinopteri > Perciformes > Percidae > Perca > Perca fluviatilis. The sequence continues at coordinate 40,992,805 of NC_053118.1, forward strand.
ATCACTATTAGCAGAGTAGCGTGCTGTAGGCTAGTAGTGTAAACAGCGTGTGGGACGGAGCAGCAGACGCTTAGCTACCTTGTGTCGGGTTGGCTCCGTGGAATGGATGAGTACACTGGATGTTTGTTACTGAGGTGATGTAGCAGCATGTTTGCAGCTTAAAATGATCCCAAACTTTCTGTCGTTTTCTTTCTCCGTCTCTTCTCTTTAGACCCTCGCTATTTTCGTCTTCCATTTGTAATCTGGGCGCCTCAGTCTTGTTTATATACTGTCTGTGCTTGTGTTGTGTCCAAAGGGTAAGCTTCGCTTCTGAACGCGAACCTCGGTGGCGCATTTTGTTGCTACAAAGGTATCACCTCTTGTTAGCATTCCACTGACCACCATTTTTTTACGTCACTTGACTGCGAATAACTTTACATCTGAAGAGTTTAAAGACTCTACTTGTCCATTGTTTCATTCTAAAGAAACACGACAATGTATAAAAGGCTCCATTACCTTGTACCTCACGTTATGGTCCGTAGCAGACGTTTTTTTAAAAATACGCCTAACGAATGTGTCATAACCAAGTGACTTACTGTCACACAGTAGAGGAATTACCGTATAGTACAGGAGAAGCTCGCAGGCAGTTTCGAACTAACATTAGCTGTTTAGGTTTAATTACGACTGTTAACTAGCATGTTAGTTAGCAATAATTAGCCTGTGCTTATGTTATCCCCTTACATATACCTACACTCTCCGTCTCTGTAAGATTGGAAATGATTGAGATTTCTCTCGGCACAGCTACAAGAAGACTTCACACTTTCAGACACGCGTTGCTCCGCCACATTTACGTTGTCTCTGTCAGTTGAGGCTGCGCAGTAAAGGAAGAGATCACCGGAAAAGTGCTTCTAATAGCCTTCACTGGTCTCTGTCAGTACCCGATCCGTTCACCTGCACAAATCCGTTCTCGCGTATGTGCAAGATGACACGTATGCCATGACGTAGGCGTAGAGGATAATGCTGCGTTCATTCCACCACCACCTTGGAATAACGGCACCGCTTCCAACCCGCACGATTCGGTTTCCATGCGCGCAAGATGTTCACACGCTAGCCTCCAGCTAACGTTAGTTAGCTAATAGCTAATTCGGCGGACCGCTAGGTGATTATAGCGGTGCTGCCGTTAGCCTCCCCGGAAGCTAACGTTAGTTTAGCTAACGGTTAATTCGGGCGGACCGCTAGGTGATTATACGGTCTGCCGTTAGCCTCCACCGGGAAGCTAACGTTAGTTTAGCTAACGGTTAATTTGGCTAACCGCTAGCTGATTGCAGCGGTCTGTCGTTAGCCTCCACAGTTAAGCTAACGTTAGTTTAGCTAACAGCTAATTCGGCTAACCGCTAGCTGAGACAGCATGTAAACTTTAAAAGACCCTCAAAATAAAACTTGAAAATAAACGTTAACATATATAACAGCTGTTACGTCAGTTCTACTTTACTTGTGCTCATTTAAAATACAATCACTCAATACTTGTCTTTATTGTTATTACTGTAATGTCTTAATTTAGCTGTAGCTTGCTTTTCCCATTAAGTTTGACTTAACGTTATTTTACACTGAATCTAGCTGCAGAAACAACGTAAACCAGTGGGGCGGTGCCTGTTATTTCGAGGTGGCATGAACGCAGCATTATCATCTGCCCTACGTCATGGCATACGTGTCATCTTGCACATGCGCAGAACAGATTGTGCAGGTGGAACGGATCGGGTACTGACAGTCTCCGTCCAGAGCAACAGGGTCTATTGGTCCATTAATATATATATGTCAATGGTTGTGTCCGCAGAAGCGCACACACCTCTTGTGCGCTTAGTAATAATCCTCCGTGCGGAAACACAGTGAGCCGTATACAACCTTAATTACATTGATTTAACGAAGCTTCGAGGCAAAGAATTTTGCTTCGAGGATTTTTGTAAGTTTAATTATTGGAATTATTCAAGAATCTTTGCAGCCCTAGTTTCAAGTCTTTTGTGGTTTCCTCTAAATGGGTGTGACTTTGTGCTGAGAACCAATCAGGTTGGTTTAAATTTATAGGTGTAGCTGTGGGTTGATGCTGAGAGTTTGATCTGTTTGTGCAGAGACTGACAACATGAAGGCTTCATCATCTGTGTCTCTGCTGCTCGGTGAGTCTACAACTCTCTCAACTTCAACTCTCTACTCTGGATGGAAACAGATGTATGTGTTTGATTAAAAAGTTATTTAAGATCAGTGAATGGGGAGGATGGGGAAGCAGCAAAGTTCATCTTTTCATCTTACTAGTCTCTTTATGGGTATTATGAAGATATTATTACAAATCAAAGTTATTAGATATTAATGTTCATGATGATAAAAGTAAAACAGGCCGGTTTATAAAACCTGATGATTATAAAACGCTGAACAACTCATTCCACAGTTTTGAGGGCAGAAAATAAATTGCTTATTGACGACTTTAATACCTTTTATTTTATGCCTTTATAGAAAGCTTTGTAATTTATAAAGATCATATAAAAGAACACACACAACATTGATCACACTATAGACCTCTGACCGCTACTTTTAAAGGTTTATTAATTCAAATATTGTAAATTATGGGGAAGAGAAGCTGCTGTATGCTAACTTAAAATCACCTCCATAATGGGGCCAATGGTTTGTTTTTTCAGTTTATCAACGTAAATATGATTTGAGAGGTATTTTTAAGGTTACTTTTCAAAAAGCAAACAGAAATTGAAAGATTGCAGATGATGGAAACATTTCTGTAAACAATCTGAGACCTGTAACATTATTCCAGCATTTATCTTGTTAAAAACAGTAAATATAATAATAAATGTTACAAAATGTTTTACCAAACTTTCAATTAAACACATTTGCTTAATCGTTCAGCTCTAATATGAACATATATATCTTCTCTATGTCTCTTTAGAGATTAGTTTGTAAAACACTTTGAGCTGCATTTAATGTGTGAAAGTTGCTTTAAAAAACAAATATATTATTATTATTATTATTATTATATTGATTTGGAGTTGTATCTACTTTAAGAATGAGTGAATATGACAACATTAAAAACAGACCCAGAGTTAAACTGTCACGTGTTTTATTCAACAGGAGACACAAGTTAAACTGATACATCAGTTTATTGATACGATCTTAAATATGCAATAGGATTGTGGTGTTCGTAGCATCTGATTACAATTCTTCTCTGTAGTAGCTCTTGACCCTTCGTATTGACAGTTGGGAGGGCCAACAGTATTACGGCAGGCAACAAGACGGAAAGGTTGAAGGCTTACTCTCTCACCCGGAGGCCCAAGTCGATCTTGTTCTCCTCCAATAGTACAGACAGCTGCAACTTCGTTCAAATTGGCACTGATGAAGACATTGTATTGGTTGCAAATAAGTTGATTGTTTGGGGGTATGTGCCTTCTTGGCGAGTCCTCTGTAATTCATGATATTGGTACAAGCCCCAGGATGCATTCCAGGGTTGATATGCTCATTTTCAAACATGAGAGCAGCAGAGATCAGCAGAACACCAGCAAAGATAGAGATCTTCATGTTGATCTGGAGAACACAGAGATATAAAAGCTGTTAGAGACTTTACTCTGACATATCTACCATCTCTTTATATTATCATATAAAAGCTGTTAGAGACTTTACTCTGACATATCTAACATCTCTTTATATTATCATATAAAAGCTGTTAGAGAATTTTACTCTGACATATCTAACATCTCTTTATATTATCATGTCTTTAGTTGTATAAATGTCTCCTAACTGTCTGATGATGTAAGAACTTGCTAAGTGACATCAGGAGTTTCTACAGCGCAGAATAACTGCACACAGGATTATTAATCTAAATCTTTCTGCAGAAGAAATCCATAAAGTCCTGATGCAGCCAGAATAAGTTCTGAATGATTGCAGATATAAACATACAGAGTTTAATTGTGTTAAAGAGAGAATAATAATGTTAAGTATATTTACCTGAATGACAGGAGAGAGTGAGTTCTAGAGTCAGCAGCAGGAGAGATACCTGGAATATCACATGATAACACACTTCATTACAAAGATTATACAGAAAAACAAATGAAATGTTACACTACATTACATCACAGTTAACTTCAAACTTCTTTAAGGAAGTGCAGAAATGTAAAAATGGGTAAAAAAAAAAAACAGACAAAAACAACAGAAAACGCAGATAGAACTGTGGTAAAAACCTCCTTATATGTCAAAAACTAGATTTAACTTAAGGCTTCTTCAAAAAAAAAGCCGGAAGGGGAGGACAAAGTGACAGAAGTATCTAAAAAGGGTTAGTAAAAAAATATAACAAAAACGTTTAAAGCAGCTACACAAATGTTGAAGAAGTGACAAAGAAAGCTTCATTAGCTTCAGAAAAACAGAATCACAAGTTTTAAATATATATTTTACTTTTCATAACAGGGTTAGACATTCAATTTTTCATTCACATAAATTCATGTGACAGGTTTTCCATGAAACTGCTGAAAATTATATATTATATTAAAAAACAGGAGAAAAAACACATTTACATTTTGAATGGGCCATTTTCTGAAATGTAATTTCAACAGAAGACCTCTGAATGTCTTTAGTGTTTATTGCTCCAGTTGATATTGTATATATATTAATTAGGGCTGTCAAACGTTTAATTTTTTAATCGTTATTAATCGCTGAATTTCTATAGTTGATGGCAATTAATCACATATTTTATCACATGATAAAAATTCTATTATTTTGTATTTTAGAACCGTTTTTTAAGTACATATTAACAATGGAAAGCAATTCTTACCAGTGGATCTTGATTGAGAATCAAATTAATGCAAAGAAAGTTACTTTATGAACTTGATTTTAAGATTTGTAATTATTTATTTACTGTAAACAAAAAAAAAGTGTGAATCTGTCATTATCGCCAATTCCTCCAAGTACCTAAAAATCCCTATCCTTACCAGAGTCAATATAGTGTTTAGTAACTCCTAAATAATGTTGATTACTCACTGATGTCCAGTGATCACCGGTTGATGAGACAGCGTTTGCAGCACCTTGCAGCAGTTCCAGTGTGGCTGCTTTCTGTGTGGAGTACAGGCGCGTGTTGGTGGGGCTGCTTATCCCCTCGACAGCAACGAGACGGGTCAGAACATGCCAACCGTAGTACGTCTTTAGGACCCGAGTCCTTACGATGCTGACAGGTCTGCAGTTAGTTGCCCACCGGCTTAAGAGCTGTAGTAATTTTTGGGATTTGGTTTCATCCACAGGTCGGCAAGTAGCACTCTCCAAAATAGAGCTTTCCCTGAACCAACACAGGACTTTCACCCGGGCGAGCGGGGATCGCGTCAGGCGTGGTGGCGTTTTGTTTCCGTAGTCTTCCTAATCACAACCGTCCGTTATTGGTCGCGTCCCCAGCGGCTGTTTTCCGGCATGTGAGGCGTCCTTTCCCAGTAGGGTATTTTGTCCTGGCCACCACGAAAAACCTCCCCGTGAACACGTATCAATAGATTAAAAATAACGTGACATTTACACGAACTGCCGTGAGACCAGGATGCTTAGCTCGTAGCTGGTAGCTCCAGCTTGACGTGCTTCATGATATTTTAATTCGGCTTTACACAATGTGCATATGGCTTTCAACTTGTCTACGAACGATCGGGAGTTTTGGAAAATAAAAAGTGCCATTCAGGATTTCATTGCTGCTGTCTTTCTCTATACCGGCAGTCTATACTTTAAGCAGGAGGATGCAGGCAAAAAAAAAAGGATTGACAGGAGGAGGTGTTACGAGGAAGTGGCAGCTTGATGATAAGTAACGATGCTGCAAAGGGTCAAAATAGTTCGCCTGTTAGGCACGATGCAAAGCCGAGTGAAGTGTAAAATAAATTAATAAATGCAGGCATCGCGATTAATACGATTAAAAAATTAATCGCATCGCGTCCGTAATAACATCGCGATTAGCAACGTTACTGCTGACAGCCCTAATATTAATACAATGATATATTGTAGTATATCCCTAACTTCTACTAGAAGTTATTCTGGTCTGAAAGGCTTTCATGTTAAAATTCAAACTTTACGTCAGTACCCTTTATGTTGATCAATCTGAGGAAAACTGTGAGACAGGTTTGTAACGAGGACAGACAGACACAGAGAGGACATCCTGAAACAAAACCTGTCTACACTTCTGTGTCTGCATCATTTAAAATATGTCTGAATAATCCTATAAAGGATAGGCGGAAATAAACCTTTCATTCATATTCTTACAAAACCAACAATGATGAAGTTTGTGTAATAACAACACAGGAACAAAGTGTGTAGCGTCTGAACAGTTTCTCTTGGGGAACAGACTGTTAAGTTGTAGTAAAGAAGAATAACCTCACATCATTAGAATACAAAGAGAAACAGATACAGATATGGCTAAAATAGAGATCAAGATGTCAAAATAAATACCAAAAACTTTGGAAAAGTGAGAGAAACTTTGATGAAGTGACAAAGAAAAACTTTGCCCTCACAGCTGGAACAGAATCAGAGTTTAAATGTGTTAAAGAGAGAATAATAATCTAAAGTATATTTACCTGAATGAGAGGAGAGAGATGAGTTCTAGAGTCAGCAGCAGGAGAGATACCTGAAATATCACATGATAACACACTTCATTACTAGGATTATACAGAAAAACCAAACATGTGCTGGTCATATGGGATCATAACAGACAGGTTACATCACAGTTAACTTCTTTAAAAAGGGATGGACAAAAGATGCAACAAGATGCAAGAAAAAAAAAACGTCAAAAAATGCACCTAAAGTTTCAAAACCACATTTAACTTTAAGGTTCTTCAACAAACACAGAATAAAGCTGCAAGAACCGAGAACAAAGAGAAATTCACCAAATAAATCCCACAGAAACATTGTAAAAAGCTCCAAAAACATTGGAAAAAGCAGCCAGAACTGTACTACTACTACCTACTGCAGTAGGATTACTGGAACCATTCACCTGCATGTTCTGTGCTGGCCTGTTGCCGCTGGGGCAGTCAGACAGTTTCTTTTTGGACGCGAGATGAGAAGGGTATGTATGGACTTATCTAACTCTGGGGGTTACAGTGAATAAGATAAAGTCCCAATAAGAGATGAGAAGGGTATGTATGGACTAGTCTAACTCTGGGGGTTACAGTGAATAAGATAAAGTCCCAATAAGAGATGAGAAGGGTATGTATGGACTAGTCTAACTCTGGGGTTACAGTGAATAAGATAAAGTCCCAATAAGAGATGAGAAGGGTATGTATGGACTAGTCTAACTCTGGGGGTACAGTGAATAAGATAAAGTCCCAATAAGAGATGAGAAGGGTATGTATGGACTAGTCTAACTCTGGGGTTACAGTGAATAAGATAAAGTCCCAATAAGAGATGAGAAGGGTATGTATGGACTAGTCTAACTCTGGGGGTTACAGTGAATAAGGTAAAGTCCCAATAAGTCGCGTGTTCCTTTAAATGCTTTTATTTGGATCTGAAAGGCATCGCAAGAAAACAGACAAGATCTAAATACTATGAGAAGCGTCATTGACAAGGTGACAGGTCTACATGGACACATACTACTACTACTACTACTACTCACATACTTTTACAAGTCTTTCATTTATAATACTCAACACATTAAGGATCAACAAAGCATCTCTGTCTCCATAGTTACATGCTCCCTATGATGGTTGAAACAGAGCAACATTTTGTAAGTCTTTTTTTTACAGCCCCCAGCTGCATCCCCTGACCACATTGTTATGGACATGTCCCAGACTTCCAAATACCAGAGTTATTAACTTACACTATACAAGTTGGTGAATGAGATCTACCAAAGATTGATATTTCAATTATTTGGAATAGTAGCAGATGTCCATATACTGATCAAAACAGCAGCCCTGCACCTCAAAGATATACATACAGATGTATTAACCTCATTTACAATTACAATGTCAGGAGTGTTTGGGATGTTTTTGAACTAGTCCCTGTCAGATGTGTAATGGTGGAACCAGTTTAGTTGTACACAGCTGTGCTTGTAGATCTTGTTATCATGTCCATAGTTTATCTTTTGCAAGTCCTTTATAGTTGAAACACACACACACACACACACACACACACAAACACATATACACACAGACACACACACACACACACACACACACACACACACAGACACACACACACACACACACACACAAACACACACACATACACACACAGACACACACACACACACATTGTTAAAATCATACGCTGGATGCTTTATTAGTCTTTCTACATGGGTTTAGTTAATGATCGGGCTATAATAAGACCCACGTCGGTTATGTAATGACGCAACCGGGGCAATTTCATAGTGGTTGGTGTAAACCGGGATATTTTAGCGTCCAGACACAGCTTTTGTCGGAGTCGGGACTGTCCCAGTCAAACCGCGGCCCGTCTGACCCTACATGATACATAGCCTAGTGTTGGCAGAAGGTTTAAAAATATAAACTACTTATCAAGCTGTCATTTGCTGGCAGGGAGGGTGTAGCCTACTTATTCACATGAAGGCTTTATCACACGACGGCACAGATTAGCAAACGTTAGCGAGCAGGCTAGTTAGCTAACTAACTAACTAGTAACACTCACCTTTGCTTTGATTATGAAGATATTCCTGTTTTTCACCTCTCATACAACGCGTTGTTAACCCATCCACTCTTGAAAAAAGATAGCAATCTGTAATTTTGTAGGCTTTCATTTTTGTGCGGTATAAAGTGAAGGATTCTCTATAAGATAGATGTAAATAAGTCTGATTCTCTATAAGTAAGTCTGATTCTCTATATGATAGATGTAAATAAGTCTGATTCTCTATAAGATAGATGTAAATAAGTCTGATTCTCTATAAGATAGATGTAAATAAGTCTGATTCTCTATATGATAGATGTAAATAAGTCTGATTCTCTATAAGATAGATGTAAATAAGTCTTATTCTCTATAAGATAGATGCAAATAAGTCTGATTCTCTATAAGATAGATGTAAATAAGTCTGATTCTCTATAAGATTGATTCTCTATAAGATAGATGTAAATAAGTCTGATTCTCTATATGATAGATGTAAATAAGTCTGATTCTCTATAAGATAGATGTAAATAAGTCTGATTCTCTATAAGATAGATGTAAATAAGTCTGATTCTCTATATGATAGATGTAAATAAGTCTGATTCTCTATAAGATAGATGTAAATAAATCTGGTTCTCTATAAGATAGATGTAAATATCTCCAAACTCCACGTCTGGGAGTAGACGGCCTGCTTCAAAGGAATGAAAACATCAGCGGGTGCTGTGTATGGACGTATCCGAATTCAGTGACATATGGTCTAAATAGTTGATTGATTGTAGTGTTGGAAATCTGCAAGGCCGCCATTCCCTGGCTATCCACTGTTCAGCGCCATTCTATCGGCGGTTCTTGCCCGCCAGGTATCCATGGTAATGATGTCACTGCAAAGTATGAATTGGACTCCTTCATACCAACTGCTGCCTTGTCCTCATCTATTCTGCTTTGGGTCAGACTCTGTACCGCTCTGTGACCGTTTATTACCGTCTATTATAGATAACTAGTTACTGTCCTTTGAGAGTAATTAGTTATATTACAATATTACTGTCTGATTTTTAATGCTTTACTCCACAGGATGCATAACGGCTGTGGACTGGCTCCGCTCGTGTCTGCTGCGTGCTCCGCTGTCCGAGAATACCCAACCGATCCGATTTGCGGCACAGCTGCGACCATGACTGACAGCTGTAGTCACGAGGACCCAACGAGATCTCATGAATTCAGGTAGAATAGAACCACAAAACCCAACAACAGTTAGTTTCCATCCAGAGGAGTAGAGGGGAAACAGCTCTGTGCTGTGTTGTCAAGGTGTAGTGCAGGGAAATAAGATCCACTGTGAGCATGGTGGATTTTATTTAGAAAATGAACTGGATGTTTTATTTTGTTTCTGTGTTCGACTTCCTGTCCCGCCCTATCAGCCGTGTGCTGAATTGTGGTCGGGAGCTCTCCGTTGGACGGCAACAACAGAAGCTCTGCCTATTATCAGCTCCAGAGGGCTGCGGCACGGAGCTGGGACGGAGTTGGAACTACACACATTATACACATAATCAGAGGTGTATAAAGTACTAGAGACCCATACTTGAGTAAACGTACAAGTGCTCTGTCCAGAAAGTGACTTGAGTAGAAGTAGAAGTGCTCTTTAAGCACCCCACTTAAGTGGAAGTACTAAAGTATTCAACATTTTTGTACTTAAGTATTGCAAGTAGTTTATTTTAAAATGTACTACTCAAGAAAGTAAAAGTACAAGAAATTGTGTAATTTAAAATTATTAAAGAAAGTGTTAAAACAGAATTTGAATATCATATTGTTTATATTATTAACTTAAATGTTTAGCCTAAGACTGTAGCCAAATGAATTAACACATATTAATTATAAAAATAACCAATATTAACAAATACTGAAATAAAAGGTACAATTATCACACTGTGAAAGTCAAATGAACATCCTCTCCAGCACAGTAACAATTAAAGCCCCAAAAACGTATCACACACTATACTAGCTAGTAACATGTGTGATGTACAGGGAAAGTTAGCAAACAACCAAACAAAATAAACTATACTTCAACAACAAAGGGTAAAAAACCAAAAAATAAAATAAAACCATCACTTCAAGTCAAAAACACACAAATAATCTATATAATTTAAATTAACAAATTAAAACCACAAAAAATAAATAAATTTACTATTTTAGTTAACATCCCAAAAAAACAAATCAATTTACACTTCAACTTAAAACACAAAAATCCTTTAAATAATCATAACAATACTTAAAAAAAAAAAAATAACACAAAAAAAAACACATAAAACAAAAACAAAAAAAAAAAAAAAAAAAAAAAAAAAAAAAAAAAAAAAAAAAAAAAAAAAAAAAAAAAAAAAAAAAAAAAAAAAAAAACATCCAGATAAACTAGATCAGCTTCACATCACAGGGTCAAACATCCAGATAAACTAGATCAGCTTTTACATCACAGGGTCAAACATCCAAAAGATAAACTAGATCAGCTTCACATCACAGGGTCAAACATCCAGATAAACTAGATCAGCTTCACATCACAGGGTCAGACATCCAGATAAACTAGATCAGCTTCACATCACAGGGTTAAACATCCAGATAAACTAGATCAGCTTCACATCACAGGGTCAGACATCCAGATAAACTAGATCAGCTTCACATCACAGGGTCAAACATCCAGATAAACTAGATCAGCTTCATACACCACAGGGTCAGACATCCAGATAAACTAGATCAGCTTCACATCACAGGGTCAGACATCCAGATAAACTAGATCAGCTTTACATCACAGGGTCAGACATCCAGATAAACTAGATCAGCTTTACATCGCAGGGTCAGACATCCAGATAAACTAGATCAGCTTCACATCGCAGGGGTCAAACATCTAGATAAACTAGATCAGCTTCACATCGCAGGGTCAGACATCCAGATAAACTAGATCAGCTTCACATCGCAGGGTCAGACATCCAGATAAACTAGATCAGCTTCACATCACAGGGTCAAACATCCAGATAAACTAGATCAGCTTCACATCACAGGGTCAATGTTATTTTTCTGTAATCGGGACCCGTAAGGGGGTCCTCAGAGTCATTACAGGGGCCTCCAAATTATCTTTAAAAAATAAAAAATGCCTTAACATAATTCCGTTACATATTAGCTGAAATATAAATTCCCACTGATGATAGGCTTACTAGCCTATAGGTAAGGTAGTCACTAAGATATCAGCCCACAGATATAGTTAATCCTAGATTCACTGTTGCCACATGTGTAACATTAAAATATGATTTATAAAATCATGCCAACAATTAATATTTTAATAGCTTATGCAAAAAGGGTATGTAAGAAGGAAGTTATTGTAGGCCCATTTTAATCCATACTTAATTTGATCCAATATGTAGTAGGGGCTCCTGCTACATCTCACTTTCAGTTAAAGGGGTCCTTGGCTTAAAAACATTGAAGACCCTGCGTTAGCAATAGGTTCTTACCGTATTATTTGAATTTACAGTAATATCACGGGCTGCAGTGTTGTTTCTGCCTTTTCCTTTATTTTCCCAAGATGCATTGGTTGTGTCTGTGTGTGTGTGTGTCTCTTTGTCTTTGTGTGTGTGTGTGTCTCTTTGTGTGTCTCTGTGAGTGTGTGTTTCTGTCTGTGTGTGTGTGTCTCTGTGTTTTATGTGTGTTTATCTTTGTGTGTGTTCTCTGAGGTGTGTGTGTCTCTGTTTCTAGTGTTTCGTGTGTGTGTGTGTGTGTCTGTGTGTGCGTGCGTGTGTCATTTTGTGTGTGTCCCTGTTTCTAGTGTTGTGTTGCGTGTCTGTTTATCTGCGCGTGTGTCTGTGTGTGTCTTTGTGTGTGTGTGTGTGTGTCTCTGTGTGCTTTGTGTGTGTGTTTGTGTGTCTCTTTGTGTGTCTGAGTGTGTGTGTGTGTGTGTGTGTGAGTGTGTGTTGTGTGTGTGTGTGTGTCTCTGTGAGTGTCTGTATGTGTGTCTGTGTGTTGTGTGTGTGGGTTTGTGGTGTGTGTGTCTTTGTGTGTGTCTCTGTGAGTGTGTGTGTCTCTCTGTCTTTGTGTGTGTGTCTCTGTGTTGTGTGTTTGTTGTGTGTATATGTGTGGTGTTGTGTGTGTGTTTGTGTGTCTTTGTGTGTTGTGTGTGTGTGTGTGTGTGAGAGTGTGTGTGTGTGTGTCTGTGTCTCTGTTTTGTGTGTTTGTGGTGTGTGTTTGTGTGTGTGTGTGTCTCTTTGTGTGTGTCTCTGTGAGTGTGTGTGTCTCTCTGTGTCTCTGTGTGTCTGTGTGTTGTGTCTGTGTTGTGTGTTTGTTGTGTGTGTGTGTTGTCTGTATGTGTGTGTGTGTCTCTCTGTGTGTGTCTCTGTGTGTGTGTGTCTGTCTGTGTTTGTTTGTGTTGTTTGTTGTGTGTCAATGTGTGTTGCATGTTGTGTGTTTGTTGTGTGTATGGTTTGTATGTGTGTGTGTGTGTTTAGTGTTTGTGGGGACCTCTGAGTTTTTCTAGTGTTTGTGGGGACCTCTGAGTTTTTCTGGTGTTTAGTGTTTGTGGGGACCTCTGAGTTTTTCTTGTGTTTGCGGGGACCTCTGAGTTTTTCTAGTGTTTGTGGGGACCTCTGAGTGTATCTGGTGTTTAGTGTTTGCGGGGACCTCTGAGTGTTTCTAGTGTTTGTGGGGACCTCTGGGTGTTTCTGGTGTTTAGTGTTTACGGGGACCTCTGAGTTTTTCTAGTGTTTAGTGTTTGTTGATCTTCATGCGGTGATGACAATTAGGTTTAGACACCAAAAAGACTAGTTTAGAAAAAGGATTATGTTTTGGGGTTAAAACTGCGGTCCCCTGAAGTAGGACTCCTGGGACACAAACTACAACTAACCCTTTCTGAAAACATTAAACTAAACTAGCAAACATGATTGTTTTCAGAAAAGTGAATCAGCCTGATTCTGAGAAACAGGAACACAAAGCAGCAGTTCCTCAATATGAGACACTTCTATGGAAAACATTTTCAGACTTTCTACTTATTTGTTTTTAACAGATTCTTCTTAGTTTCAACATAGGATTGACCCGGTTTAAACAAATGTATTGAAAGCTTAGGGCCACTACTGAAATGTAGCCCTGCTCTTCCTTCTTCAGTTAGTCGCGTTTTTGGCCTGATGCAAAAGTGGAGGGAAGCCGTTCATGCGCACAAACTTCCATGACACAAAGCTGGTTTAAAAATCAGACAAGTATCCCTTTAAGATGCACGCTATATTTAGAATATTTTGAGGGCTTTACCTTGCTGTCAGACAGGCCTTTACGACTGGGAACTGAAGACCGACTCCTTTGACAATAACAACAATGTAACCACCTAGAACACGATGGGAGTTGCTGCCTCCATCGCTCCAGTTAGTTAGTGGTATTGAGGGACTTTGGTGTTTTAAAGGCTTAGTTCTAATTAATTGGGCCATAATTTGAGGGGTTAGGAGAAAGTACAGAAGAAGAGTGTAACCCAGGTTTACAGCTTCCCAGGTAAATTATATCTGTAGATTTGAAAATATGCAGTTTGACTTATAAGAACTGTGTGTGTGTGTTTGTACCTGCACCCAGTTCTATAGAAAATGCTTCAGTATTGTGTTTCATAATATAAGAAAGTATATTTAGTAATTTAAAAAGTATTTTTCGAAGTTAATTTAATCTCTATTTGTGCAGGTCATCATTTACAGGAAGCTGCATCGAGCAACGTGTGAAAACATCTTAAAGTGAGAAAACAACAGCTTAACTTCCTCTTTTTGTTTTCTGCGTTCGTCTTTGAGCATCCGTAAAGTGTGTATTTAAATTAGGACCAGTGGGTGGGATGTCTGGACCTGTAGCTGAATGTTTACCGTATATGGAGATGATATTCAGCTGTTTGTTTCAGGGACAACCCTCTCTGTGGGAGGATATAAGACTGCAGATTATTTCATTTATCAGTCTGAACATTCTTCAGATTTGCATCGTGTCAGAGTTCTGCTATTCTTCTTCAGACTTGGAGCAGTTTAGATTTTAACATTCAATTCTTTTTTTTGAAAACAAGCTCCGACCAAAGGACAGCAGCTCCTTCCTACCTGAGCTTTCCACCAACTCTCGGTAAGAGAAAACTAAAGGCTCCTAACATTAGTCTTTGTCACTTTTTGTTTCCAATGTTTTTGTCAACTTGTTTGTTGACTTTTCAGTCACCTTTGCCACTTTTTCCGGCGTATTTTTGAAGGTTTGTCATTTCTGTTGTTTGCCACTCTTTGACATTTTTGTCGACGTTTTTGTTGCATTTTTGACACATTTTCTAAAGAACCTCAAAGTTACCTGTGATATCACATGGAATTATGTTCTATTCTTGACCCTTTTGACACTTTTTTCCGGCATTTTTTGAGTTTTTGACACTTTTTCTTGCTGCTTTTTGACAGTTTTGTCGCCACTTTTTTGTTAACTGTGATGTTATGTAATTAAATGTGATATAATGTATTTAAATATGATGTAACATAGTGTGTTTGTTAATAATAATCTTTGTAATGAAGGTGTGTTATCATGTGATATTTCAGGTATCTCTCCTGCTGCTGACTTTAGAACTCATCTCTCTCCTGTCATTCAGGTAAATATACTTTAGATTATTATTCTGTCTTTAACAGATGTAAACTCTGTATGTTTATATCTGCAATCACTCAGAACCTATTCTGGCTGCATCAGGACTTTATGGATTTCTTCTGCAGAAAGATTTAGATTAATAATCCTTTGTGCAGTTATTCTGCGCTGTAGAAACTCCTGATGTCACTTAACAAGTTCTAACATCATCAGACTGTTAGGAGACATTTATAAAACTAAAGACATACGATGCGTTAGGAAGGGAAGAGATGTTAGATATGTCAGAGTAAAGTCTCTAACAGCTTTTATATGATAATATAAAGAGATGGTAGATATGTCAGAGTAAAGTCTCTAACAGCTTTTATATGATAATATAAAGAGATGTTAGATATGTCAGAGTAAAGTCTCTAACAGCTTTTATATGATAATATAAAGAGATGTTAGATATGTCAGAGAAAAGTCTAACAGCTTTTATATGATAATATAAAGAGATGTTAGATATGTCAGAGTAAAGTCTCTAACAGCTTTTATATGATAATATAAAGAGATGTTAGATATGTCAGAGTAAAGTCTCTAACAGCTTTTATAACAATGTGTTCTCCAGATCAACATGAAGATCTCTATCTTTGCTGGTGTTCTGCTGCTCTCTGCTGCTCTCATGTTCCTGGGACCAGAAACTGCAGATGCTCTGTCCTTTGATACTAGGCACGTCAACATGAGGGATGACTGCTGCCCAATGTACCAATGTGATGAATGAGGAAAGGAGAAAAATTCAATCAGGGAAAACAAACCCTGCAAGGATACCAATACCTTCTTGAATGGTAATAATGCGTATCACACGGAACAATCTGTCGTAGTGGAGAAAGAGGGAGGTGTGGCCACAAAGCCGCAATTTTAGAATTAGCCTTGATATTTACCATTTAGTTGTCTGTAAACTGAATCCAGGTGCCAGGTATCCCAACTGTGAGTAACACGGTACAGCTTATACTGACAGGGTAATTATAGTCAGATGTGACAAAGACAATGTACCTTTTCACATTGAAGATAGTTGTGATGGAAGTTTTCTTGAAGCAGCAGAGTTCAGTAAATATCACGATAAAAATGAAAACATATAAAGACTGGTTGAGAATTAAACCAAAGTCTGGTTTTTGAGCATTTATTATATTTTGCAAAATATGAGAATACAGATTCAAAGGTACATGCAGTACAACTGAATGAGCATTACTAAACTAAAATCTAAACATCACATCATCATATAGTCAAAACCTCTCTCAAGCCACCCCTCTAACTTTATCTTTTAGCCTGGCCATAGTTGAAAGAGGACATCACCAAAAGTCAAACCATCCTCACCTTCCTCCCTGCTCTCTGTTCCCAACATTAGCCTAAACAACCCTTTATCTCAGGAGGCAGTAGGAGACATGGTTTGTGGCCTTCTCGACTTTGTCTGCTATAAAGTTAAACAAAATGAGAAGCTAGAGTTTCTTAAACAAAACCACTAGGCTAAGAGTTTAGTAGCGCTGCTGTCCCTCTCTAGTCTTTAAAGAGTCTAAGAGGAAGGAACAGCATTTTGTGGAGGTTTAAAATAATCTTTAAGCAAATGGTTAAAGTCATTAATCAATAATGGTTAAAATAAAATTTGCCACCACATCTGTTTTGGGGGAGCCACCCCTGTTGGCCGCAGACTGGGTTAGAACAAAGGAAATGCATATCTCTGTAGAATCGACACTACCATGATAAACAACCTTAGTCTGTGACCTGAAATTCAGAGGTGTGTCCTTATCCTGAGAGACAGGAATAAATGTGGGATCAGGAGAAAGATTCAGGGCTTCAATCTGTGGCCCCGCAAGGGAACCATGTTGAAGCCCGCTGTTTACAGTGTATTGTTTTGTCATGTCGCATGGCTGCAATCTGTGTCCCCACAAGGGGAAGCATGTCTGCAGTCTGCTGCTGGCAGTGTTTTATGTTTGATTGTGTTTTGACTGTCGTTTTCACCGTGTTGTTTTATTAAACTTTTTGCTTAACTTTCAATTCGACCCAAGACTCTCCTTCCTCCAGAAATCTAAGTGACACGTCTTTTTAAGATTTCTTTCAGTAACCAGTGTAATTGTTTGGATAAACTTTAGAATTAGATTGTAAAACTAATTAAAATATGAACTAATGTTTTAAAAATATGTTATTTGACAAGTGACCATGGTATAAGCGGGTTAATGGCCTTTGAGGTGTCCATTGTCAGGTAGTAATGGACTTCGGTGTCAGACGGTTCACGCCTCACCGGCTCCATTAATACCTGACAAAGGGCACCTGGTCCAGCATTAACCTTACATAACCTTTTTGCAGACTTTGTGATGCTTTGACATACTGTAATAGCAAGAAAGGGGGGAGATCTTGATAAGATCGTTGACATGTATCCATGGCTTCTGCAGCCAAAGCAAACAGTATAATGTGTGTTTTTGCCGACGTAGGCAGGGAAAAGGTACAGGTGGCTTGTTGGTGACCTAGTTTCCCTCCCTGTCTGCTGGGGAACCTGCAGAAAAGTCTGATATAAAGAGGAGCTCACAAACAAGTGGAGACACTGGATGGTCAAACACAAAGGGGTAAGTAGCAGAGAGGTGGACTCCAGACTCATGACTTGACTTGAGGCCTGATGACTCAGATGACTCGTATTCATAAGTTTGAATATTAGCTGTTAGATATACAATGAAATAATACTATGTTTTCACGTTTCCGTCTACCTATCAAGTACGCTACTGGGAATCGAACAAACTGGGAATCGAATGAAGCTCCCCAGTATGTGACTGTCGTGATTGGCTGTCAGTCAAACTCGTCGTTATGGCGACACGTAAGCCTCGTTAGTCGGACCAGACCACCACTACGTCTGCGTGTGTGCCACGAGCCATCACATTTGTGTGTGTTTGTCTGTGTGTGTCTGTGTGTGTGTATGTGTACATCTCTTACCAACGGAGATGTAGCTATGTCAGAGTAAAGGGCTTACCATGGTATTCTTACCGAACCCCACCAGCTATCTGGACAGTGATTTTACAAAGTGCTTAAAGCTATTGTTGTGGAAAAAGGGTGAGGCCAGGTATAAACACACACACACACACAGTTATTTAGCTGTGATTAACATATGTAAGGCCAGATGTACCTGTGCTCCCCCTTTTTCCACAGCAATAGCTTTAAGCACTTTGAGATGGTCTGATGATCTTTTCACATATATGAGGGGACTGAACATTTGGGTTTCAATAGTCCCCTCTTTGTCTGAACAACAATATGCACACTTGGTCGTATGTAGCCTGATAGTCAACTGTTGGTAATATAGGGGTGTGTGTGTGTGTGTTGGTATGTGTGTGTGTGTATATATGTGAGTGTGTCTGTGTCTGATGTTACTCTACTGTCATGTGCTTTCATTTCGTCTTTGTTCATTAGTCTTTTGCAGTTGGATTACTGTTTTGTTCTACATGTGCCTAATATACAGACATTCAATATTGTAATACTTGCACTACTTGTGTACAAGTTTTGATATACTCTGTTTTCATTGCAAAATGTGTTTAATGTATGAAATCATGTAAACAGTTGTTGCTTCTCTAACAGCTTTATCTGATAATATAAAGAGATATAATAATATAGATATGATATATAAAGTCTCTACCAGCTTTTATATGATAATATAAAGAGATGGTAGATATGTCAGGAATGTCTCTAACAGCTTTTATATGATTATTAAAGAGATGGTAGATATGTCAGAGTAAAGTCTCTAACAGCTTTTATATGATAATATAAAGAGATGTTAGATATGTCAAGAGTAAAGTCTCTAACAGCTTTTATATGATAATATAAAGAGATGGTAGATATGTCAGAGTAAAGTCTCTAACAGCTTTTATATGATAATATAAAGAGATGTTAGATATGTCAGGTAAAGTCTCTAACAGCTTTTATATGATAATATAAAGAGATGTTAGATATGTCAGAGTAAAGTCTCTAACAGCTTTTATATGATAATATAAAGAGATGTTAGATATGTCAGAGTAAAGTCTCTAACAGCTTTTATAACTCTGTGTTCTCCAGATCAACATGAAGATCTCTATCTTTGCTGGTGTTCTGCTGATCTCTGCTGCCGTGCTCTCTGTGGACGGACAAAGTTGGACTAAGTTTGAGCATAAGCATATCAATGCTGGGATGACTGTTGTCCAATGTACCCAGGTTATAAAAGATAGAAAAATCGTGACCCCACCCACCCAAGTGAACCCAAGCAACAGCTGCAAGAGTCTCAATACCTTCATCATCAAAGGAGATGTGAAAGCCATCTGTGCTGTAGGAGGAGGAGACCCATATGGCAACAACGGTATGACAATCAGCAAAGCTACTTTCCCAATTGTTGACTGTAACCTGGTGAAGCAGAATCCACCTGCTGTTCCCTACAACTGTCGGTACAAAGGAGTAGCTCGTAACAACAGAAGAATTATAGTCAGATGTGAACATGGTCTTCCTGTTCACTTACATGGAAGTCAGTAATATGTTACTACCTGATGAACCAGAGTAATCTGTTACTACCTGATGAATCAGAGTAATCTGTTACTACCTGATGAATCAGAGTAATCTATTACTACCTGATGTATCAGTATAACTTGTGTCTCCTGTTGAATAAAACACATGTTGACAGTTTATCTCTGGGTCGTTTTTAATGCCGTCTTTTCATTCATTCATAAAGAAGATAACGGATCAAAAATAATAATATCTTGTTAAAGCACCTTTCACACATTAAATGCAGCTCAAAGTGTTTTAGAGTCTGGGATTGTTTTTTCACACCTTGATTACTGCTCTGTGGTTTGGTTCAACAACAACTATTAAAAACTATAATGAGATTCAGAATAAAGCTGCACATGTATCTCTCTCATGTGGGTTTAGATCAAATGTTGATAAAATGCATGAAAGGCTCTCATGCTGTAAAGTTACAAATAGATTTGTGTATTCACTAATGTTGTTTTTACATAACATTATAATAAAAAACACCTTTTACTTTATTAAAAAAATATATTTTAGTACTGATACACATTATCCAAGGAGACATGCAGTAGGATGTAGTTTTATTTAAGTGAAAACCAAAACAATTCAACGCGTTCGTCAGTCCAGAGCAATGTGTGATTGGAACTCTCTCCCAAATATTATTAAACAATAAAACACTCAGTATGGTTTCAAAAATCACTGAAGAAGAAATGTCAATATGTAAAACCCAATTCAGAGAGTCTGTTATAGGGCTTTTTATTATATCTTATCTCTTAAAATAGATGGATTCGGACTAGCCGTAATGTCTTTTTTTATTAATTGCATTAACTGTAAAATTAAATATGATTTGTATTTTCAAATGTTGTGTAATATCAAGTAATATCTGTGTATGTATGGTGTGTACTGTGAAGTAATATCTGTGTGTGTATTGTGTGTACTGTGAAGTAATATCTGTGTGTGTATGGTGTGTAATGTGAAATAATATCCAAGCATGAAAACAGGTCAGGGGTGAATAAGGTGAGAAGGATATAACCCTCTGAGAGGGTCCGGGGGCATTCTCCCCGAGAACATTTTAAATATTCCATATTTTAAAGCATCAATCTGATTCATTTTGAGATGCAATTTTTTGCCAGCCAACAGTGTAATATTTCAATATGCACTCATTAAAGTTAATTTGACTGGCAAAACAGTTAAAGTCCTTCTGACATTACACAATAATAAAACTCAATTTTTAACAACTAAAAATTTTTGGATCAATTTTTACTTCTTCCCAACCATATGTTAAATAAAGAGTCAATGTGGATTTACATATTGCCATAATATCATAATCCTACAATGAATCATTGTGAAATCTAAACTTTACTAGTTTGGCCAAGTCATCATCAAAAAGGCAAATTTATATATTAGTTGTCATGTACATTTATTAAAAAACGTTTCATACAGCTAGAGGTCTAGACTCTGGGGGGACAGGACTTTATGTTTAATACCTGCCACGCTGAGTCCAGACAGACAGCTTTATCGAGGCAGTTTGTGCTTCACATAGCTTTCACACAGCGGCCATCGTTAATGACTAATCATGTTCCTCTATGAACGTACACCCGCATGTATTGTCTGTATTGGTCGGTCGGTAAGAACAGTCTTAGACGGTAGGGTGTTGCCGGTAACGTGCCTCGTGTCAGAGCTTTGTGACTAGCATCTAATGACTAGCTAGCAAGCCCTGTTTACCGCTGCTGTCGTCCAGTCTCTTCCTTCAACATGCGCTGCAGAAGCCCCCCTCCCTCAGTTTGAGGCACCAAGTGCTAAACGGCTTCCCTCTCCACTCTTTTCCTCTTGTCCTCTATTCATGCCAAGCACCATTTCTTTTAACTCCTTTCTCAACTAAAGCTTCCTGTATCTACATGCTCCAAGTTTGATAAATTTGCCTCCATTTTTTAGCTGTGTTACCACGGCGACCACACCGCACTTGTTCTATGGGCACTTACTCTCACATTTCGGCAAAGACCCGCCCTACTTTGCATCTGATTGGCTAGAACTCGTTTCATTGGTAGGTGGAAGTTCGATGATTGGTTAAATCCAGCTTCCCCCAAAACATTTTCTCATTGAATCTACACGATTCACGTAGGTCACCTATTTTGGTTTCAAAACGGCGAATTTTGCCGAAGGTGAGTGATTTTCAGGTCTGAATATCTGTGTGTGTATGGTCTGTAATGTGAAGGAATATCTGTGTGTGTTATGGTCTGTAATGTGAAGTAATATCTGTGTGTATGGTCTGTAATGTGAAGTAATATCTGTGTGTGTATGGTCTGTAATGTGAAGTAATATCTGTGTGTGTATGGTCTGTAATGTGAAGTAATATCTGTGTGTGTGGTGTGTAATGTGAAGTAATATCTGTGTGTGTATGGTGTGTAATGTGATGTCGTAAATGGTATTGTCACACGACAGATTGTAGGACCCCAGGAAGAATAGCATTAGCATATACCTGAAGAAACAGGAGTTTAAGGATTAACAAACACCTATTTCAGACTTTTTCAGAAAGCAAGACTTTGCTGCATCTGTTAATACATCTTTGCATCACCCTTCTGTGAAAATAAATCATTGTTAAAATGGATTTAAATCTTGTGGCTCATAATTAGATTTCAAGGGTTCAAACTCTGTGGTGATATATTTCTGTTCTTATCACATTATTACATAACGCCTAATTTGAATATCAATGTGGTCATGGTTTTACTGTAAAAACATTACTTTCGGCTGAAATATTCAATATTTACTGAATCATCTTTTGTAGAATAACTATATATTTTTAAAGATTTACAGTGGCGTTGCAAATCACAGGTCACAGACTGACATTGGTTAAATAATTTTTTTTTAATCATTAAAATGAACAGTCACTATATGTACAACACTTAGAAGCATAACAAAAGCAAGCAAATTATTCGGGGCGCCGCCCTCTAAGCTAACCTTCGCATGGGAGCGCCTGGCTCGATGCAGTGGCCCTTTGCTGTGTGTCGTCCCCCATCTCTCTCCCCCTTTAATGACTATCCAAAAAATTATCTTTAAAATAATTAAATAAAACAAGCAAATGAATCCGTTTGTAACCTTTTTTGCAGTTTGCTTTGAGCTCAGCCTCCATCGATGACGAGCGCCTCCTCTTTTTAAGGACAGTCTTAATTTTCTCTTCTAGGAATTCTTTCAGACTTGCTGCTCCTCTGGGTGCCCACCCAGGCAACCATAACCTGAGCTCCAATCCATGCTGGTCGATGGTTCTTCGCCATCAGGTTCTTGGTGTCTAAAAATTAATAAAAAAGTGTTTAAATGACTTGTTGATGGCAAATAATGCTGTCTCAGGCCATTGTGTATTTAAAGTAGGCATACCTGTGATTATGAGCTCTTCCATTTTCCACAGGATAAAGGAATTCTGCAGCGCCGATAACCTCTCCTGTCCAGAGTGCCTTTTCGAGAAAAAAAAAGGCTCCATCAGGGCAGCGATGTCAGGAGGGAGCTCTGCAAGAGATAGATACAAAAAATGTTCTACCTCATCCCTGAAAACTTCAGCCATCGCATTTGCTGCGCTTCCAGCTTCTCATCGCCGTTCAGACTGGAGCTGTCGGAGAGGTTGTCTCCTGGGCCTTCGACTAGCTCTGTGTCGTCTCTGTTCCTTTGCCAGACAAGACAACAAGCACACGCGTGTCAATAAACATCGCCTTGATGAAACAGTAATGCTGTACAGTTAATTGTCTCAGAAAGAAATGTGATCAGCCCACATAGTAATTCATTTGTCACTGTGTCAAATTAAAGTTTTCAATGAATTCCAGGATACAACTTTGGGTTACATGACCCATACATGCCATACATGGTATGTGACCCAGCTTGTGTGATCACATAAATAGTTATAGACATCATTTCTGTGAGGAGAACATGGGCTGTTGGGATATGCATGCTGAATGTGAATATAAATTGTCAAATCGCAATGAAAGCTGCTACACTAGACGGGGCAAAGGGGATGGAAATAAGCAGCTCTCTCTGTCAATACCTTCTCTAGAATGACCAAATAAACTGAAGCGTCTCTCTAGGGCAAAATAGAAAGCCACTTGCTCCCCCCGGTGTCGGCATCGGGTTATAGCAGGTGTAATAAAAAGGTTTAAATGACTAGTTGATGGCAAATAATGCTGTCTCAGGCCATCATGTATTTAAAGCAGGCATACTTTTGATTAGGAGCTCTTCCATTTTCCACAGGAAAAAGGAATTCTGCAGCGCCGATAACCTCTCTTAGACTCATAGTGTAGCCTCCCCAGCTGAAAGATGGTCTTCATGGTTGGGTAGTTTATTCACTCTCTATGCTGAAATCAACCTAAATTAAAAGCCTAATACAATATTAAATTAAATATGAAATTATTCTCCTTTGAACCTTCTGTCACATCCAATATACCGTAGTAATTGCATTTCTATCTCTCAAGTTACACCGTTTAGCTAAACAGGCTCATTAGCCAAGTAATTAACTGCAGGCTAAAATATGTTGACATGCTAGCTTTACTTGCACATACTCATCTCCAAGTCCGTAAAACTCTTAAACGGCATATCATAAAGTGACTGACAATACAAATGATATTAGAGTAAACACTGACAAACCTTGTTCCTTTATCAGCCAGATGATGAACGAGATAAGCATACACCATGCTTTATTTGGCGGAGGATCAGCAGCACATGTTGCCCGCGGCCTCAGCCAGCTTATAATACTTCCGGTTTCAATCTTTTCAAAATAAAAGCACTAGCTAGCAAGTTAGCTAGCTTTAGGTAATCAAAATGACCCTGTTCTCTGGCAGATTCTTCTGTGATTAACTTATGTTAGAGCTAACATAACAGCCAAGCTAGCTCTAAGTGACCCACATATTATTTATTTATTTCATTCATTTAATAATCCATAGCAGTTTCCAGCGTTAGCGTTTTTATTTTGAAAAGATTGAAACCGGAAGTTTATAGTTGTTCCCACAAGCGGGCAAAGTGTGCAGCTCATACAAGCAAAGTGTTTTATGTTTAACTTGTTTAGCACCTGGTTGATAAGGGCATAATGTTGGTCATTGTTTCCTCTAATATTGTTTGTATTTTCGGTCACTTTATGATATGCTGTTTAAGAGTTTTAAGGACTTGGAGATGAGTATAAAATAAAAAGATGGATATATTTAAACTAAAAGTATTTCTGTGTTTTTCTTGTTTCCTTGCTCTTACAGTGGTTAGATGCCGTGTGTTCAAGGCATGTTTGAAAGTGCAAAGGAAAAATGAAGTCTTGGTGAACCATTAGTTAAAGAGAGCCAGACCATCTTTCAGCCAGGGAGGCTACACTATGATAATGATTATTTATAGTTCATAGAATACTGTGATTTATATAAACAAACATGTGAATGCTGTGATTGCTGGCTGTCAGATGCATCAATGCATTAATATTCTGGACACAATCTAGATAATGGATAATCATGATCGTCAAGGTAGCTCACCACTCACTAGGTAATGTGTGCCATTAAGGCTGCCCTATCAAGTTTTGTTGTCATTTGAGTGTACAATATGTGTAAAGATTTGACGGTGATCTAGTTAACGATCAATTCTTGCATCCGTAGCTTTTGCATGCATTTAAAAGAAATTGATATATCCCACTTGGTTTGTTAGGTTTCAAGAGAGGAAAACTATCCAGAAGACATGACAGTGAAGATGACAAGAGCGGGAAAATATCCAGTGTAATCTCCATACAGGACTTAAACTGTTATTGAGTCTTCAGTGGAAAGAAAGTTGAGAACTGACTGAGTAAAACTCAGAATCAAATGAAAACCTTGTTTACATTTTGAATATGTGTGCATAACAGAAGGTTGTCATGAAGATTTGATTTCACATTGACAATGTTTCACTAATGTTTAAAAGCTGTATTAATGTTTAAGTCAAAGAGTACTAATAAACTGTGAATCATTGTTTAGTAATGTTTATTCAGCACTGTTATGCATTTATCAAGTGTAAGTTAAGGTACATATGTTCATATCTTTACAATAAGTCTATCGAAGAGCATTAGTAACTCTTTAGTTGTGGTTTAGTAATGCTTATTCCGTATTGTTATACAGTAATTAAGTATTAGTTAAGGTGCATATGTTCTTAACTTTACAATAAGTCTATCAAAGAGCATTAACACCTGTTTAGTTACCCAGACAGCATTTACATCTGTGCCAGATCCGTTTTCGAATCAGCAGATTCGCGCAGCAGTCACACTCAGTATGCAGATCTGCACCAACTTTGCGCCAGACTTGTCTGTAGCTTCAAACTTGCTGCGGTTAGATCCGGGTAGCGCGCAGACCAGACACGCCTACATGTCCGCCCGGCTAGTGCGGGCTGGATCCACGGGAGCTGCGCAGACCAGACGCGCCACAACTGAAATATGTCCCCCCAGCCGGTGTGGGCCGGCCGACACGCCACAACTGAATTGAGTCCGCCCGCGGTGGGGGCCAGATCCGCAGGAGCTGCGCAGACCGGACGCGCCACAACTAACGGAACGCTTTTTTCCTGCATAAACCCGCAACTCTATTTGAAATGCAGAGAGGAAGACTGCAGGCTGCACCGTCTTTGTGATTATTGGTAAGTGCATTATACAAGTAAAATTGTGAAAGTAAACTGCTGTTGATTTCATGTTAATCTGTTAAATATGTATAGGCTAAACATAAACGTTTACTAACTTAGTTTACACTGACATTCTGACAACCTGAGACGTGTCAGACAATACGCTGGGTAGGCTAGTAGACCTATAGCTAGGCTATGCTTGTAGTAGCTATAGGTTCTTTTAAACATCCACAACTAATGTGAACAGGCTTTAAGGCTGAATCAGTGATCTTTGCTTATTATTCACCAAAATTACTGAATATCGTGTCCATTGTGTGTTAGCTGAAAAATCGTTTGTTAGCGCTACCCACTAGGCTAAACCGTCTTTTGTTAGTTTTGTTAGTCTTTACTTAATCACTCTCTCACTCATTCACTCACTACACACCACGTCACATTTGTGCAAGCATTTTACTATAATGTCATGTAAAAAATAATCTTTGAATACTTAATCTAACATAGGCCTACTGTTTGTTTCTTTGCTTTGTGTGCTTTTTGTAGGCTACGTCTTACAGGAGCAATGAGGAAGAATCGCATGTCTGACAAAGCCACGGACACGGAGATAAATCAATAGCCATCAGATCTGCCTTAAGACTGCGGGGGTGGACGCCGTGCCCGGTTTCACCCAACTAATGAGCAGTAAATATACCTACAGTAGGCGCAGTGTTCACATTAGGTTACTTGGTTTTGTATTTTTTTTGTAATTTGAATAATTAACAATGATCTTTAATCATATGCTTTTCTCTTTGTGCATCTGGATTCACGTCAGATGGTTGTTCATGCTGTAGTTTTTTGCCTTTTTAAAATAAAAAATAAAAACTATTTTGAAAATTACAAATTGCGTGGATATTTGTAAATATGAATCACAGATCAGGGCCAGATGAGCCCCAGATGTAAAATATGAGTCTGGGCCAGATCCGCACCACGCGTCATGGCATTAATAACTGTACTGGGCCAATTCTGGCCCAGACCTGTTCCGGAATTGGGCCGTTGGAACGGATGAGCCCGGCCCAGGTCCGTTTAGCGGATCTGCGCCAAATGCTAATGAAGACCTGGTCCAAATCTGGCCCAAATACATTTTGCTGTCTGGGTATGGTTTAGTAATGCTTATTCCGTATTGTTATACAGTAATTAAGTATTAGTTAAGGTGCATATGTTCTCAACTTTACATAAGTCTACCACAGAGCATTAATATCTGTTTAATTATGATTTAGTAAGGCTTATTCAATATTGTTACACATTAATTAAAGTGATGGTTCGGAGTAATTCACCCTAGGGTCCTTTGCACCATGACCTCGAGCCAAACACCCCCCCAGAAGCTTTTTTCACCTGGGTCTAACATTGGGCGAGTTAGCGTAGAGTAGCGTTAGCCGCTGAATAGCTTAGCGCAGGGGCTAATGGACCCACGTTTGTATCTCGTAAATGACCCCACTAATAATGCCCGAAATGATACCAAAGGTCTACACTAGTATATATAGGTTATGCTCTCATAAAACGATGGATTGGAAAGTTTGTAAGTACACCAGAAGTTTATGAACACTTGCCTGTTCTCTTCTGCTCTCTGCTGCTGCTGCTGCTGCTACCTGCAGTTAGACTCACAGCAGCAGCAACAACAGCAGAGAGCAGAAGCCAGCAGGCAAGTGTTATTTACATAAACAAACCGGGAACTATATTCTCAGACAGGCTTGCTGCGAGCATATCACTCCGCCCAAGTACTATTTCTTCCACTTGAGAATATAGTTCCCGGTTTGTTTACAGTTAGAAGATGGCTGTGTCTCATGTTACGTTGTTTTTTGTACACGCTGTGACTCTACAAATCACAACATGTAAATAGGAACATGTTGGCGTTATTTTGTCACTTATTGGGAGCAGTAGGATTACTGGAACCATTCACCTGCCTGTTCTGTGATGGGCTGATACCGCTGGAGCCGTCAGACAGCGTTACAGCACGCACGGAGATGAGAAGGGTATGTATGGACTAGTCTAACTCTGGGGGTTACGGCGAATAAGATGAATTCCCAATAAGTTGGTGTGTTCCTTTAAACAAAGATTAGATGTTGAAAGCCGACTCCCAGCAACTTGTTTCACAGCCTGAATATGAAACTCTGCTTCTGGGGTCGGTCGGTTAATTATACTTTACAAGTAATATATATATATATATATACAGTACAGGCCAAAAGTTTGGACACACCTTCTCATTCAATGTGTTTCCTTTTATTTTCATGACTATTTACATTGCAGATTCTCACTGAAGGCATCAAAACTATGAATGAACACATATGGAATTATGTACTTAACAAAAAGTGTGAAATAACTGAAAACATGTCTTATATTTTAGATTCTACAAAGTAGCCACCCTTTGCTTTTTTGATAACTCTGCAAACCCTTGGTGTTCTCTCAGTGAGCTTCATGAGGTAGTCACCTGAAATGGTTTTACCTTCACAGGTGTGCTTTTTCAGGGGTTCATTAGTGGAATTTTGTCCCTTATTAATAAAAAGCAAAGGGTGGCTACTTTGAAGAATCTAAAATATAAGACATGCTTTCAGTTATTTCACACTTTTTTGTTAAGTACATAATTCCATATGTGTTCATTCATAGTTTTGATGCCTTCAGTGAGAATCTACAATGTAAATAGTACTGTACTGTACTGTATATATATAATAATAAAGTCAAATATGTGAGAGAGGACCAGTAGAAGTGTTTTTGGTTGATGTGGTATAAAGCCTGTTCTCAGAGGGAGCCGGTTGGATGGCCTCACACTTAATCTCTCACTTTACACAAAGCTAGTTAATAGTTTTATGACCAAAGCAAACACAGCTCTCAGCGATTGGCTTCCAGTTTGAATAATAACAGACTAGGTGTGTGAAGGAAGAGATGATATCACAACGGTCTTAGAAACAGTAGGAGGTCATTTCATCACAGTTAGTTCATCAATTATATGAATTCTGCCAGTGCCAGATGCTGAAACACAGCCCCACACCATGATGCTCCCACCTCCAAATTGCACTGTTGGTATGGTCTTATTAGGGTGATGTGCAGTGCCATTTCTCCTCCAAACATAACGTATCTTTTATGACAGTCAAAGAGTTCAATTTTGGTCTCATCTGACCAGATTATATGCTCCAAGTATGTCATTGGCAACCCATTCTCATTCAGCACTCGTAAAATAAGGACGTTTTGTCAGTGTCTGTCAGCGTCTGATGCGATGAAAAAGGCGTGTTTCAGCGTGTTTGTGTAACGCACTGGGGAGAGCAGCAGTTAGATAGGATTTAGAGAGTAGTATGTAAGGAGGTTGGTTGGGTCAAACACAAGACTTTCATCCAGGAGAGCGGGTTCACGTCCCACTTGTCACACTTGCTATAGTCGTTTATTTCATTCCGACCCGTTCTTCCCGCGTGTCACAGAACCGTACGCCCACCCACCATAACTGCGTCAAAAGAGACAGCAATAGTCCCGACCAAGCGTGTTTACTTATAGCGCAAAAGGGACGGCAATAGTCCCGACCAAGCACGTTTACTTAAAGGAGAATTCCGGCCAATTTTTAGGTTAATCTTGATCGCTATAGCTACGCGAGTACTTTCGATAGAAAAAACCCGACCCGAATCAGTGCAGGCAACACGGAGAAGCTGCAGCTACGTACTACAAGCGTCCCCTGAGCTAAAACGGCAGTTGTCGGGGCAAGTTTTAGAGTGCCTTTGTGCCTCTTAACAGACACAAAATGCAATTACTATGTCTGTGCCACTTGAAAAGGGCCCTTATGTGTCAACAAGATGCGTTCCGCACTACTGTTTTTTTTAGGGGGGAATAAACTTCAAGACGTGACATGACCTGTCCTCTGGAGGACATAGCCACACCACCACTGCTCCATGGATTGTTATTAGGATGATTATCACAGAAGCCTGGCTGAACACTCACCGGACGGCAGCTAGCAGCTAACAGTTAATGGCTATCAACTAGCAGGGCAAGCTAGCTACCGGCAGGATCGAGACAGGGACCAGGGTAAGGCAAGGCAAGGCAAGGCAGCTTTATTTGTATAGCACATTTCAGCAACAGGGCAATTCAAAGTGCTTTAGATAACAGCAATTAAAATACAAGAATAAAAGTTACAGTGCAGTACAAGAAATGTAACATTAAAGAGCAGTTAAAAACAGTTAAAAATATAAAAGCAGACGAAATACAAGATTTTATGGTGCTAGTATAGGATAATGTATAAGCCGTTGCTCTATACACGTAATCCACCGTACAGTCATTTGCTACTGTTGATAGTCCTTTAACCTATCAACAGTAGCAAACAAAGCACGTGAATTATTATTGTTTCTGGCGAAAATGTCAGAGAAGAAGGATCGCCTTGCATTCTTTAGTTCCAAATTATAAATGCGAAGTCTGTCTTTATAGATGTTATAGTGGACCTGGAAATTAGTTTTTCGCCACCTGCATTCAGCTTTTCGACACTCTCTTTTTTCTGTTCTCACCACTACAAAATTTCTAATACAGATTATAGACAGCAGTTCAGTAAAGTCG
Organism: Perca fluviatilis; assembly: GCF_010015445.1. NCBI lineage: Eukaryota > Metazoa > Chordata > Actinopteri > Perciformes > Percidae > Perca > Perca fluviatilis. The sequence continues at coordinate 41,023,636 of NC_053118.1, forward strand.
TCAAAGAAGGATGCGCAGTATTAAGGTGGCCTGTAGATGGTTGATGTGGTATAAAGCCTGTTCTCAGAGGGAGACCGTTGGATGGCCTCACACTTAATCTCTCACTTTACACAAAGCTAGTTAATAGTTTTATGACCAAAGCAAACACAGCTCTCAGCGATTGGCTTCCAGTTTGAATAAGAACAGACTAGGTGTGTGAAGGAAGAGATGATATCACAACGGCTGTAGAAACAGTAGGAGGTCATTTCAGTTACCGTTTAACCCAGGTCAACCAGGGGAAGAATTTTAAAATGACTTGATTCATTGAGTCCTAGTCCACTGGGGCTTCAAAAATGTCAGCCTGTTCTCAAGAACACATGTAAATATCTGCTGCTGACCCTATGAGAGATAAAGTGGGCGTGTATTATAATATGATATTATAATATGTTATCTGCTGCTGACCCTATGAGAGATAAAGTGCGTGTATTATAATATGATATTATAATATTTTACGGTATAAAATGGAGGAGTTCTCAGACTTTTTCTATCTCTCTCTCCTGTCATTCAGGTAAATATACTTTTATTTTCTGTCTTTGAGACGTTAAAACTTCTCTGATTGGTTTAGATTCTGTATCAGCCCTCGAGGAAGAAACACGTTTACGAAGATTTAGGCACTAATTTCAAACTTTTGACACTTTGTTAATGTTTCTGTTTCATTTTTTTCTGTGTTTTTAGCAAGGTTTCTGTGGGGTTTATTTGGTGAATTTCTCTCTTTTTCTCAGTTATTGCAGCTTTATTCTGTGTTTTTGAAGAACCTTAAAGTTGAATGTGGGTTTGAAAGTTTAGATGCATTTTTCAAATGTTTTTGATGTTTTCTCAGTTTTCAGACTTTTTTGTTACATTTTCTGTAGTTGTTGCATCTTTGCCTCCCCCCGCCGCGTTCTAAAGAAGTTAGCTGTGATGTAACCTGTCTGTTATGATCCCATATGACAAGCACATGTTTGGTTTTTCTGTATAATCTTAGTAATGAAGTGTGTTATCATGTGATATTCCAGGTATCTCTCCTGCTGCGCTGACTCTAGAACTCATCTCTCTCCTGTCATTCAGGTAAATAAACTTTAGATTATTATTCTCTCTTTAACACAATTAAACTCTGTATGTTTATATCTGCAAACATTCAGAACTTATTCTGGCTGAATCAGGACTTTATGGATTTCTTCTGCAGAAAGATTTAGATTAATAATCCTGTGTGCAGTTATTCTGCGCTGTAGAAACTCCTGATGTCTCTAACAGCTTTTATATGATAATATAAAGAGATGTTAGATATGTCAGAAGTAAAGAGTCTCTAACAGCTTTTATATGATAATATAAAGAGATGTTAGATATGTCAGAGTAAAGTCTCTAACAGCTTTTATATGATAATATAAAGAGATGGTAGATATGTCAGAGTAAAGTCTCTAACAGCTTTTATATGATAATATAAAGAGATGGTAGATATGTCAGAAGTAAAGTCTCTAACAGCTTTTATATGATAATATAAAGACATGTTAGATATGTCAGAGTAAAGTCTCTAACAGCTTTTATATGATAATATAAAGAGATGTTAGATATGTCAGAGTAAAGTCTCTAACAGCTTTTATATGATAATATAAAGAGATGTTAGATATGTCGAAAGTAAAATCTCTAACAGCTTTTATATGATAATATAAAGAGATGGTAGATATGTCAGAGTAAAGTCTCTAACAGCTTTATATGATAATATAAAGAGATGGTAGATATGTCAAAGTAAAGTCTCTAACAGCTTTTATATGATAATATAAAGAGATGGTAGATATGTCCAGTAAAGTCTAGAAGACTCTTTTATATGATAATATAAAGAGATGTTAGATATGTCAGAGTAAAGTCTCTAACAGCTTTTATAACTCTGTGTTCTCCAGATCAACATGAAGATGTCTATCTTTGCTGGTGTTCTGCTGCTCTCTCTGTGCCAACTGTGTAGTTGCGTTTTTTTTGATGTTTTTAAGGGGGATAATAGTAAAAAGTTTGCAAAAGAGCATATCGTGGCTAACCTATGCACCCAGGTGATGACTGACAGAGGATTCGCTGTTGTCAGCAAAACCTGTTCGTCGAAGAAAACCTTCATCATGGGTACAGAGGCCGAGGTCAGGGTCATCTGTGGTCAGGGTGAAAAAATTCATCAAAGCACAAAGACCCTTTAAACTTCTTGGGGTGTAATGTTGATCCTGTTCATAGCACGCCTCCCAACTGTCAGTACACTGATAAAGAGGTTCAAAGCAAAATTATTGTCACCTGTGACAAAAAGAAAAACCCTAAGGGGTTTACAATGGTAAAATCAGATGAATCTGTTAAACCTGATGAATCAGAGTAATCTATTACTACCTGTGAATCAGTGTAATCTATTACTACCTGATGAACCAGAGTAATCTGTTACTACCTGATGAATCAGAGTAATCTGTTACTACCTGTGAATCAGTGTAATCTATTACTACCTGATGAACCAGAGTAATCTGTTACTACCTGATGAATCAGAGTAATCTATTACTACCTGATGAATCAGTGTAATCTATTACTACCTGTGAATCAGTGTAATCTATTACTACCTGATGAATCTGAGTAATCTGTTACTACCTGATGGCTCAGAGTAATCTATTACTACCTGTGAATCAGTGTAATCTATTACTACCTGATGAATCTGAGTAATCTGTTACTACCTGATGAATAAAACACATCTGACAGTGTAACTCTGGGTCTGTTTTTAATGTCGTCATGTTCACTCATTCATAAAGTAGTCTGGTTATGTAACAACAAAGAGACTTTGTGTGAAGTGGAGTAAAAGTAGAAAGTTTTATGAAAAGAAAATACTCAATTATACAAAAACTAAACCAGAAACTTTCCTGTGAGTTAAGTAGCCAACACCTTTAGGAGTACTTGTACTTTCCTTGAGTATTTCCATGTTCTGCTCCTTTCTACTTCTACTCCACTACATCTCAGAGGGAAATATATATAATTAGTAAGTTTTAATGGAAACAAAACACATGTAATATGACTGAAATCAGAGTAATCTACTAATAGTTTTGATAAAATTAAAAAAAATACATTTAGAACATGAATAAATAAAATTTAGATATTTTGTGGTGTTACTTTGGTTGGTGACTGATAACTTGTCCCTCTGAGATCAAGTGAAGTACAAGTAACGTAGCAGAACATGGAAAATACTCTCAGTAAAGTACAACCACCTTAAGTTAATTTCCACCTCTGGTTTTGGGAAATCTTTCACATCAAATTTAATCTTATCCAAACCTCCTGATTCCTCCACCAACCAAACTCTGTACAATTGTCTATGTATTTAAAGAGAGAAACCACAAATCTTTACCCAGCGTGTTTGTGTAAAAAATACAATATTTCCCTCTGAGATGTAGAGGAGTCCAGTAGAAAAGAGCAGAACTCAAGTAAAGTACAAGTACCTCACACTAAGTATTACCCATCTTGGCTTTATTTTAAGGCTGTGTAGGATACCGTGGGGTACAGATTTGATCATTGGCAAATTACCAAAAGATGTTTTATCAATGTTATGAGTTATGAATATGGTTATTAATAACTTTAAATAAAATCAACAAACAATCAAAACGGGGCACCACCCTGCAAGTCAGGGACCAATAATCAAACTGTGGAACAGTCTCATTTCTGTAGTAATCCTTTACCAGGAAACAAAGGAAGGTGTGAATTCGAGCCAGCAATTATTACAATAAGTACACAAATAATCACCAGCAACTGCTAATTAAGTATAATCGAATTTATTAACGTCACAATTATCAGTAGCCAATCAATAATCCTTCAATAATAAAACGTATATACCTTTTTATAATATCACAACCAGAACAAAGCAAAAACAAAACAGCTTATGTCATAGACACGTCTGTGTCTGTGTGTGTGTGGGCGTGTGTGAGAGTGTGAGTGAGTGAGCGTGTGTGTGTGTGTAAGGGTGAGTGAAAGTGGAGGGGCGGTGTCGAAATGTAGTTTTAACACAAAAACAACTCCCAAAATGGCTACTCCTGTGAGCTGCAGAAAACTATATAGCCTCAAGAGGGCGGTAGTGGTGCTGGGTGCACGAGGAGGGGTTAAAAAGGTCGAGGGGGTTGCTAGGCAACGCGCACGCTTAACCCAGCCCTGGTCATGTGTGTTAGCTCTGTACAAACGTAAGCCGACCCCACGTGGTTAAGCTAGCAGCGTTAGCTCGGGGGCTACGTGGCTAGCTTGTGTCCGTGTGTATGTTTGTGTGTGTTTTAGTAAAAGGAGAAGAGTAAAAGGAGGAAAAACAAAACACTCTGATCTTAGTTATCGATAATAGCCAGCTCAGTGGCTAACAGCTGATTTCCGCGATGACCTCGCAGACAGTAACTAAACTCCGTGAAAGGAGTGATTTAGCAGGTAGCGCTTACGGTTTTAACCCAGCTACTTAACACAACATAACCAACAGTATCGTGATCAATTATACATTCACAGCAACAGATTAATAACCAGATATGGCCAATACACGATTACAATCACAGATCACATTAATGGCAACAAGCGGTAGCGAACCCTTTGCTCATTAATAAACAAACCAAACACACTAGTTCTAACGTCTGCCCAGAACTGTGTAAGCCTCTTACTGTACATGTGTTGTTTGTAGTTAATCTCTCGCCAGAGTTTAACGATCCGTTTCGTCCAGAGCAGGGGACGCACACGATCAACGTCGACGATGCAAGAAGAACGGAACGTAGTCCTTTCTTGAATCGGGGTGATTAAACCCGCTGCAGATGTGAGGAGATACTGGGTCAGTATCCCCTCGGATCCCTTTGTATATCAGAAAGATATAAAATGTCCCAGCTCAATCTCGACCAGCGAGGTGATGCTGGCTAGCTAGTCCGGACTAGTGCTTCCTGTCAGTAAACTGGGTTACAGTGGAAAAGCGAAGAAACACTAGCTCCGACAGCTTTTATCCTCCTCCACCTCCTAGTGGCGGGGTGGTGCATTCAAAGGCCCGACAGACAATGGGAAAAGAGCAACCTTGTCACAGGTGTGAAGCCGTTCTTTGTCTCACCACCAGTCTGCCTTGCCCTCCATGTGTTGGAGGTAGAATCTCCATTTTGGCGACTCTGCTTCCAAGTGGCGGCTTGTAGGAGTTTGGTGAAACTGGCTTTGGGATTCACATGTAGGCCAAGATCCTTTGTCTTGCCTTCCCTGTGTCCTTTGTCTCTGCAGTCAGCTCGATCTGAGCCATTTTTGGTTAAGATCAATGTTTAACCCCCTGCTTGGTCCCAACAGCTGCTTTTCAAATTTGTTAGACTACCTATTATATATAAACAAAAACATTAAATATGACAGTAATCAGAGTTATGAACCAATATTGGGTGATGAAATGTAAAATAGATAAATGAATGAATAAAATGAGACATTTTGTGGAGTTACTTAAATACTCTGAAAATTGCCCAGAGTTTGGTTGGTGACTGATAAATGTGGTGCAGTAAACTAAAAAGTCCCGGAAATACTCAAGTAAAGTACAAGTACCCTTACATTTTTCAAGTAGAGTACTTGAGTAAATGTACTTAGTTACTTTCCACCTCTGGTTTTTGGGAAATCTTTTACATCAAATGTAATGTTATCAAAACCTCCTGATTCCTCCACCAACCAAACTCAGTACAATTTTCTACGTATTTAAAGAAAGAATAAAAAATCTTTCCCCAGCTGTCAGATTAATGTAGGGGAGTAAATAGTACAATTTTTCCTCTGAGTACAAGTACCTCAAATTTAAGTAGATGTACTTAGTTAAATTCCACTTCCTTCAAACAATGAAGCTGTTCATTTAAAGCTTTTGACAAACACAAGTTGTTTATTTATAGTATTTTTATTTATTTATTACTGCAGGGGGCCCGGGGCCCCTAGAGGGTCCTCAGATTCAATGCAGGGGGTCTGGGTTCAGAAATAGTTGTGCAACAAAACAAAAAGACTGGAAACAGTTTTTAAAACTGCAACTAGACACTGAGAACAGATCTTGTCAGATTTGCTGACTTTGAGAAGCAGAGTTTGATATTCAGGCTGTGAAACAGGTTGCTGGGAGTCTACTGGGATTTTGAAAAATGTCATCTTTGTCTAGCTTGATTTGCTAAACTCTCTGATGATAAGGAACTTTTCCAGGGCTTTCTGTAGACCAAACTGTAAGTGAGAAGACTATATTTACTTTGTAGTGTCTGTTGTTCTTGTGTCATGTCGTGTTCTACTTCCTGCCTTGTGTGTTTTCCTCCTCTGTGATTGGCTGCTCTGCGCTGATGTGTCTCACCTGTTCATCAGCCCTCATGTCACCTGTCCCTTGTTACCTCGTCTATTTAGTTTCTGTCCATCCTTAGTCTGGGGTCAGATCTTTGTCTGTTGCTCCCTACGTGTGTTTTGATTCTCTAGTCTTCAGATTTCTGTATTGTGGTTGTTGAACTCCATTAGCCTTCCTGCCTCAGGACTCCCTTTGTTATAAACCGTCTTATTTAATAAGTCGGTAACACTTTATAATAACTATCCATAATTCATCATTTATTAAGCATTAGTTAACTATTAGTTAATGGTTTGTTCATTATTACTTATTAATTGTTCATACATAGTTCATCATGAGTAAAGTATTTGTTCACACAATTATAAATGGTTTGTCCATAGTAAATAAGCCTATTAGTTAATGTTTTTTTTCATCATTATTAATTAATTGTTCTTACATAATTCATCATCAGTAAAGCATTTATTCCCATAGTTATAAATGGTTTGTTCATAGTAAATAAGCCTATCTTGAAAAATATGTTTGTAAGTACAAATAATGAAACAACCATTTGGAAATGAAATAATTTTCCAATTATAAACCAGTTACTAACTATTGCTAAATGCTTTGTTCATCATTTGTAAAGCACTGCTCCTATGTTAATTCCCATGAATGAAGCATTTGTATACACACTCATAAATGGTTTGTTCATAGTAAAAAAGGCTCTTTGAAGTTATGTTCATAAATAGAAGTTTGACACTTTCTAAGTATTGCAAAAAACATTAGTAAATAATTTTCCCTTTATAAACTATCTACAAACTAGTAGTAATTTATTTGTTTATCATTTGTAAAGCATAGTTCCTACATTCATTCTAATCAGTAAAGCATTTGTAAATGCAGTTAGTAAATGGTTGGTCCATAGTAAGTAAGCCCATGTAAAAGGTTTATCAGTATATTTTTTAATAATTCCTACATGACGCATTAACCATTTGTAAATTAAGCAATTTTACCATTATCAACTAGGTACTCAGGAACGTAAACAGTTGTTTATAACTAGGAAGTTAATGATTAACAGACTATCTAGACCTACATTTGTTCATGTCTTAAATAAAATGTTATGATTTAGAAAAATGCCTAAACTAATAGCTTGGGTGTTAACACATCTGTTACAAATACTTACCAATAATGTAATCCATGATTAATTATAATAATAATTAATAATAATAATAATAATAATTAATAGTAACTCATGAGTTAATCATGGATTGATGTGTTGGTACGTGCTTGTTAAAGATGTATTAACACACTAACTATCCGTAGGCATATTTCTGAAGGCATGTCCAAATAGAATACATGTGTGTCCAGGTTCTGTTAGCCTTTGGAACTCATTTATAAATGCTTTGTAAAGCATAGAAAGTACTCACTTTAGATGGGCTCACACAGTATACTTAACTAACCAGTAGTAACTCATGAATTAATCATGGATTACATTATTGGTAAGTATTTGTAACAGATGTGTTAACACCCAAGCTATTAGTTTAGGCATTTTTCTAAATCATAACATTTTATTTAAGACATGAACAAATGTAGGTCTAGATAGTCTGTTAATCATTAACTTCCTAGTTATAAACAACTGTTTACATTCCTGAGAACCTAGTTGATAATGGTAAAATTGCTTAATTTACAAATGGTTAATGCGTCATGTAGGAATTATTAAAAAATATACTGATAAACATTTTACATGGGCTTACTTACTATGGACCAACCATTTACTAACTGCATTTACAAATGCTTTACTGATTAGAATGAATGTAGGAACTATGCTTTACAAATGATAAACAAATAAATTACTACTAGTTTGGAGATAGTTTATAAAGGGAAAATTATTTAATTTACTAATGGTTTTTGCAATACTTAGAAAGTGTCAAACTTCTATTTATGAACATAACTTCCAAGAGCCTTTTTTACTATGAACAAACCATTTATGAGTGTTTATACAAATGCTTCATTCATGAGAATTAACATAGGAGCAGTGCTTTACAAATGATGAACAAAGCATTTAGCAATAGTTAGTAACTGGTTTATAATGGGAAAATTATTTCATTTCCAAATGGTTGTTTCATTATTTGTTAAGTATAAATCATGTACTTACAAACATATTTTTCAAGATAGGCTTATTTACTATGAACAAACCATTTATAACTGTGAATAAATGCTTTACTGATGATGAATTATGTAAGAACGATTAATTAATAATGATGAAAAAAAACATTAACTAATAGGCTTATTTACTATGGACAAACCATTTATAATTGTGTGAACAAATACTTTACTCATGATGAACTATGTATGAACAATTAATAAGTAACAATGAACAAACCATTAACTAATAGTTAACTAATGCTTAATAAATGATGAATTATGGATAGTTATTATAAAGTGTTACCAATAAGTCTTCTAAATCTTTCACTAAATCCTCCATTCTGCACATTTCTGGTCCAAGTCTGCGTCCCTAGACAGGACAGTGCTCTTCTCTGAAGCCGAGCTAATAGACAGAGACACCTTCAGTTGGTCATTAATCAGAGACTCCAGGACCTGGGACAGACATGGCTGTTTGGACATTGGTCTACAATTGTTGAGATTGTTTTTATCACCTCCCGTTTGTAAGGGTACAACATGCACTGTTTTCCAAATGCTGGGAATTATTTTTATTATTATAATTATTAAATTGAAAATATGAGTTATTTGTTCTGAGAGAAATGTGCTGAGAGCTTAAACAAGACAAAGGGGTCCAAATTATTTATTTCCTGGGATCGATTTTAAGCAGGGCATCTGTAACTACACTAGCAGAGACAGGATGGAGGGTAAATGTCTGGCTGTGAGGAACAGTGAAATCATTGTCATCAGTTGGAAGGTTTCTAATTCCCCATTCTTTAAAAGGTGACCAGCAGCTTCATGGAGTTGGTACAGTGTGGAGACTCTGCCTTCTAGTTTCAGGATTCTTTCAGCGAACCAAGTACAGTCAACACAACCGGATGGGGAGGTGAGGGGGCCATGGGTTGTATGTTAACTGTGGTGTCTGGGGAGGAAGAGAGGAAGAGAGGAGGCCAGCACAAAGGTCCAGAGATGCCCAACAAGGTAAGGACAAGCAGAGGGCAATTTTAGCCATCAGGGAGGCCCCTGGCCCCTAGGCCTAGATTGACTAGCTGCAGCCATCAGGGAGGCCCCTGGCCCTAAGGCCTAGATATACTAGCTGCAGCCATCAGGGAGGCCCCTGGCCCTAAGGCCTAGATATACTAGCTGCAGCCATCAGGGGGGCCCCTGGCCCTAAGGCCTAGATATACTAGCTGCAGCCATCAGGGAGGGCCTGGCCCTAAGGCCTAGATATACTAGCTGCAGCCATTAGGGAGGCCCCTGGCCCTAAGGCCTAGATATACTAGCTGCAGCCATCAGGGAGGCCCCTGGCCCTAAGGCCTAGATATACTAGCTGCAGCCATCAGGGAGGCCCCTGGCCCTAAGGCCTAGATATACTAACTGCAGCCATCAGGGAGGCCCCTGGCCCTAAGACCTAGATATACTAGCTGCAGCCATCTTACGTACCCGTAGTTAACAGCAAGGATATCGTGGCCTTTACACACAGGGTCTCTGATTACAGAGCCAGCAGCGTTTATCAGGTTGTAGCACGGTTGCCTCTCAGGAAAGACACAAAGAAGCAAAACTTCCCGGTACAGGCCCAACAAGTGGGCCAGATGAGGAGATACAGCCTCAGACTGTTGTAGCCTGCAGCATTGCTCTGAGGTCTTCCAATCAGATGCTCCTCGATGTTCCCAGATCCAGGTTTAAAACTAAAGGTGGCCGAGCCTTTTCAGTGGCTGCTCCAAACCTCTGGAATAGTTTACATATTCATATAAGAACTGCTCGGACCACTAATAAGTTTTAGTCCTTGCTTCAGTACTATTCGTTGGCTTTTTCAATTCAAGTTGAGCTTTGACACCTTGAGCTTTTTCTACTGTTGGTTATATTGTATTGTGTATTGTTTGTGTATAATATTAATTTTGGGTTTTTTGAGCTTGTTAAGCACTTTGGTCAACTATGGTTGTTTTTACATGTGCTAAATAAATAAACAATTAATAGATGAAGAAACCAGAATTTGGACTGAGCAAGAACAGCGAGCCATCATGACATCAGTGTCATGTAGTTCCTCTGATGCAGTCAATGATTTCTCACACAACTTAACTCTCAATCAACAGCAGTAGTTTTATCTTGTGAGTACTTTGTGATTAATTAGTTTGAGACTTGTTTAAGAAAAGTTATAATGTGCTACACAATAACGTTATCACATTATATTCTGTATAAAGTGTAAAGAAAAATCCATGAAGACATTGTTAAAAAAAAGATAAAAAATCAGTGGTAGTGAAGAAGTGAACACGCAAATTATGTTGCGTATGTTTAAAAAAACATTCTGAATAATTTAATTTACGTGTTGTTCGTAGTTCCATCCATCCAGGTGCTTTTGGTATTTCTTCGGGTCGGGATGTCAGCTAACCTATCTGCTAAAACCAAATGATAATGAAATAAATTCTATTTTAAACTAATACAATACTAATATATTATCACTAAAGACATTGTTAAAACTAAGAGTATGGAGTAATGAATGAGTGAAAACATATATATACAACGTTATATAAGTTCTTATTGTCTCTTGTTGTGAAATTGCTAAACACGACCCCATCTGAAATCAGCACTACCATCATCAATGTTGGCATTGTGAGATCATAAATGATGTGACATCATCAGTGACATCACCCAAGATCTGGGTCCTGGGTGCAGCTGTCGCTGTGGTCTTGCTACACTCTGCGATTCCCTGCAATGTCCTGCAGCGTCCTGCCACGTCCACTGTGTCCACCCATGCTCTGCTGTCCCACGTTACATCCTGTAACACCCTGCTGTGCCCGGCTATGACATGAACTACTACAACTACCATCGTAGTCACTGTTCCATTATCTTTATTGTGACTATTATTGCCACTGTTCATCACATCCCCAACCGGCCCCGTCAGACACCGCCTACCAAGAGTCTGGGTCTGCTGAGGTTTCTTCCTAAAAGGGAGTTTCTCCTCGCCACTGTCGCAATAGCCACTGCTAATGCTTGCTCTTGGGGGAATTACTGGAATTGTTGGGGCTTTGTAAATTATAGAGTGTGGTCTAGACTTACTCTATCTGTAAAGTGTCTCGAGATAACTCTTGTTATGATTTGATACTATAAATAAAATTGAATTGAATTGAATCACAGAACATTATCTTGAGAGTTTATAAATAGGACCTGTTACTCCCATCAGGTTGTTTTTTGACAATGCCACGCAGACGCAGACACGCCGCTCACCTCGTTCGTAGACGTCGGTGGACTCGCAGGTCCTCCCATGTCCAGACACAGGAGAGTTGTCCGACGCAGACGCTAGGCAACGCTAATAAACATGAATTCTTAGGGCCCAATGAAGTGTAATGATCTCATTCTTTTTTAATTCAATTCAATTCAATTTTATTTATAGTATCAAATCATAACAAGAGTTATCTCGAGACACTTTACAGATAGAGTAGGTCTAGACCACACTCTATAATTCACAAAGCCCCAACAATTACAGTAATTCCCTCAAGAGCAAGCAGTGCGACAGTGGCGAGGAAAAACTTGCTATTAGGAAGAAACCTAGGACAGACCCAGGCTCTTGGTAGGCGGTGTGTGACGGGCCGGTTGGGGATATGATGAACAGTGGCGATAACAGTCATAATGGAACAGTGACTTCAAATGGTAGTTGTAGTAGTTCATGTCATATCAGTGCGCTGCAGGGCGTTACAGGATGTAGCGTGGCCCAGCAGAGCATGGATGGACGTAGCAGGAAGCAGCAGGGTTCAGCAGGACGCAGCATGACATTGCAGGGCACCGCTGAGCTCAGCAGGGAGTGCAGCAGGACCACGGCGACAGCTGCAACCAGGGTCTTGGTGCCAACGTTCTCCAAGGAAATACGCTGGGTGAAAAAATATAAGGACTCCGGGGAGGAAACTCCTCAGAGCTAGGTTAGTAAAAAGCATTTCTGGGACGGGATGCACACAAATAGTAATAGAAAGGGAGAGGAGAGAGCAGCTCAGTGTGTCAGAGGAAGGAAGTCCCCCAGCAGTCTAGAACTATAACAGTGTAACTAAGAGAGACAGGCAGTTTAAGACAATTAATTTTAATTGTGTGTGGGACTAAAATCACTCCATGTTCAATTATCAACACTAATAATTATCCTCATTATGAGTCATCATAGGAAGTGGTGACATTGATAGTGGGAAATAATTTCCTATGCATAGTGATAGTAGTTGTTATTCTGGATTAATGGTAATGGGCTGTATGTGCAAGTGAAGACTAGTGAGAAAGGATGACAGCTGGACATTTGTGTATGAGATATCAATACTGCCTCAAATTCATCAGTTCACCTCTGTCTTCAGATTACAGTAGATAGATGAGATGGACGCCACCCTGGCTGCGTTAGAAATGGGCTGTGGCAGCGTAACTGTCTTCACAATATGACCACAAAGTTGTTATGCTCAAGTGATGTCATGCATATCTGTTTGTTTTGTATTCTTTGTAGAGAGAGAGAGAGAGAGAGAGAGAGAAAGAGAGAGAGAGAGAGAGAGAGAGAGAGAGAGAGACTTTGGCCACGTTGCAGCACTCTCTCTCCCAGTATACTGTGAACTGTACTTTAGAAGATCATGAGTGCGTCTCATCTGTTGTCTGATCATGCCTCTCATCATCAATACAATTTCCTTATTACACTGATTCTCAAGACTTCCTGACATTTGCTGTAAAAAATTAGGTTGAGATATCTACAATTATGACTAGAAACAATGCAATTGCAGATATCCACAAATGTATTGTTGGTATATGTTTTTCATTTTGAATATCTGAAATTTAAATTATGACCAGTAACTGTTGGATTGTAGATTTCTAATAATGGAGTTCGAACTAATAAATATCCTATTGCATAAATCTAGTATGTTCATTCTGGATCAGAAGAATAACGTATATATCTGAAATTGAAAGCTCGAAATAATTGACGAAAGTGACGTCATCTGTCCTAGGAAAAATGAAGTTGTGGATATTGTAGGAAAAAAAGCGACCGATTCTACTCTTGCTCAAAAAGCCAGAGTCTTTTAAGAACCACCGGTCACTTCTCAAAGTTTCCTCTTCTTATTGTGTTCGTTGAAAGGCAGACCAAGAAATGAATACTCAGGATTCGTTCAGTTAAACTATAACAATCTTTAGTAAAATGATATTGCAAACAGATCTTTCATATGCATATGGATCAGCCGCTCCTTCGAGACTTTCTCTCCCTAACCACCAACAAAGTCTTTCCGGGTCTGACACCGGACCTTCCTTTTCCCTATTCTTTTATTCATCTTCAGGTTCCTCCTCTCGCCATTGCGTGTGGGCCGCCAATTGGTTGGATATCACTCAGACTTTCTGTCTCTGAGAAGATAGAGAAGTTGCGCGCTAGAGATTGTCTGTTCCTTTAAGAGATTTCATTAGGTGCATTCTGTTCCAATTGTTTATTAAACAAATGAGGAGCACTTTTGCTCCACTAAATTTGAACCCGTCTTATCTTACACATGCCAGACAGGAGGAGACAGCGAGGCCATCCCAGGCTACAGCACATTCTTATTCTGAACCCAATATATTTCTACAATATCTGAAATCACAATGTTGTGAGACAAATCACTGACTTCATCAGAGGTCAGAGATCATAAATGATGATGTCACATGAACTGTGACGTCATCAGACATACGCAACATAATACTACTACTGATTTTTTAAAATCTTTTTTTAACAATGTCTTTATGGATTTTTCGTTACATTTAGAATAAAAGGTAATAATGTTATTGTGTAGCACATTACATTACACTACAACTATTTTTAAAACGAGTCTCAAACTAATTAATCACAAAGTACTCACATATAAAACTACTGCTGTTGATTGAGTCATGATGGCACGCTGTTCTTGCTCAGTCCATATTCAGGTTTCTTTCTTTCTTCTTGTTCATTTAAATTTTTATTAAACATGATGTTGATGTTAATTAAACAATTAATAAATGAAGTATAACTTTTTTTTTACTATTCTATGGCTTAAAGGAACTGAGGCTACTGTCATGTCATGTTTGGGCTACATGTTTATTAGCGTTGCCTAGCGTCTGCGTGGGACAACTCTCCTCCGTCTGTGGACATGGATGGACCTGCGAGTCCTCCTACGTCTACAGACATTTTATGATGTCAAATTACTGTGACTCAATCAATGACACTATAGTGATGTCACTAGTGATTAAACTAAGATTTTGTTGCAAAAGATTTGTGACATCACTGATTTGTTACCTCACCCCATTTGAAGGCAGCATGTTACATCATCAATGACATCATGGTACGCTGCAATTGTCAGGAATTCTTGACAATCAGAACTGCAAAGAAAACTTTCCTTTATTTGTGACTGATTATCTACTTTACCTGTTCTCCAGCAGTTCCTAGTTCCATCCATGATGATGAGGATTAGTAAGTGCCTAAAACTATTGATCTGTTACATAGAAACTATTGTTCGCATAGACCAGCGGGGGAGGGTATATAGCTACAGACATGGCACCCCTTCTCTTCTCTGCTTCTCTTCATAGTCTACAGATTCATCTACCAACCCTTATAGAGCTGGCTCCTGTTTGCCTTGCACCAGATCTTAGTTATGCTGTTATAGGTCTAGACTGATGGGGGACTTCCTTTGACACACTGAGCTTCTCTCTCTCTCCTCTCACGAAGGGGCGTTCTGCGCCAATAAAACCACCATTTCCTTTCCCCCCCTTCTTCTCCGCTTTTCTTTTTTTTTTTTCATTATCTTTAACCCCAAAAACACCCCACAAACAACCCCCCCACCACACCCTCTATCTTCTCTGTTTTTTTTTTTTTATTTTTAACTATTGCTATTCCTAATTTTTTTTTTTTTTTTTTTTTTTTATTTTTTTTTTTTTTTGAATTTTTTTTATTTTTTTTTTTTTTTTTTTTTTTTTTTTTTTTTTTATATTTAATTTAATTAATTTCCATCTGTGTACATTCATGTCCCAGAAATGCCGTGGAGCTCATCCCCCGGAGTCCTTATGTTTTCTCGCCTCACATTCTTCCTTGGATAGGGGTGGCACCTAAATCATGGTTGCAGCTGCTGCTGTGGTCCTGATCGGTGCCCTGCTACGCCCCACTACACCCTACTAATGCTACAACTATTATATCTAGTCATATTTCCATTATCTTTATTGTTACTATAATTGTCACTGTTCATCATACCAACTGCTAACATTATTATGGATCATATTTCTCTATCTGTATATCTTTATCAGTGTCTGTGTCCCAACTGGCACCGGCAGATTCCCACCCCCAAGAGTAAGTGTGTGTGTGTGTGTGTGTAATACTTCAATTCCTAATTAATTCGTTAGTCACCAGGTGTATTTTGTGTGAACTGATCTAAAGTGAGGAACACTTATTAATATCTATCAAGCTATGATTAATCCAGGTAGTGAGGAAGCATCTACTAGTTGTTAGTTAAGTATGTTGTGTGTGCTCATCTAAAGTGAGGGTAATCTATGCCTCACAAAGCATTTACAAATGAGATTGAAAGGCCTCATCTGTGTGGGGGGAGGGTAACCAGTATCAGACAATGGTATTTAGGCCTTTACACCTTGAGCTTTTGGGTTGCTAATGTGACATAACCGGATTGTCATATAAAATTCAGAATAACGTTCCCCTGTTCTGAAATGATGAATTTCAAGGACTGTAAAGTATTTTTGGCAAGGACTGCCTTTTTCGTTGTCAAGGATTTTCTTTAGCATTCAGTCATATATTCTGGCATTGTGTATGTGTCACATTCCTGAGTTAGCAAAGGGATATTTAGAGCACAGAAAAAATAATAAATAATTTGCAAGCACGCATATTATATTCTGAAGAGAAATTATATGAAAACTAAAAATGATTTTGCTTGACCAAACAAAAATATATTATGTGCTGAATAAATGAATCAGCATTTGTCCGATTATCAATGTAATAATGTGCATTAATCACCTCTCACTCAGTCTTCCCATATGCCCTCACAAAGTCACTAAATCTTTCACAGCATTACATTGTGCTGCAAAATCATTTGGTCAGGCCTATGTAGATGGTACATTGTGATTGTCAGAAATATAACTATAAGAAATGTACACAAAAAATATATAATCTGCAGTGGCAGGCAAAGTGCTTAAACTCTTTTTTTCTTCTGATAATTATAATCTGTGTCACATGAAGTTATACATTAAGTGGTGAATAGAGAAGGCATATTTGATGGCTGTCAAATAGTACAGCATTGTAAAATGGAGTTTGCATAAAGTAAAAGGCACACAACCAACAACATTTTTCCCAACAGTTTTATTGGTCTTAAAGCCCTTGGTACACATTTCTCTCGCTATATATTATTTTATTGTACACAAAGTATTTAATGGCTTTCCAGTGTTTCATTGTCCAGTCTTATTTTCATTTAAGCTTCTTTGACAGTCTACTTTTACAGGGATCTTCATTACCTTCAGGAAGTCCTTGAAATGTTATTCCATGGTTTCTCTCTCAGACTGTGACCAGGGCCTTCTTGATTTCTCTATACATAAAAGAAAGAAAGTAAGTGAATAAATGGATGAATGAAAATCACTATCCATCAATTTTGGTTAACAGATGTCAAGAGTTCTCCATGTATACAACATTCTTTGGAGTCTTAGGAAAAACTCACCCTTTTGATGGCAACAAGTTTTTAATGACCCCAGTTTTCTTCCTTGAGGTAGCAGCCGTGTGATCTGAATGTCCACCCTCTGAGCTTCCTGAAACCCACCTCCCTGTAAGACCAGCAGAATGCACCTGAACACACCTCCCTGTAAGACCAGCACGCCCAGAATGCACCTGTACACACCTCCCTGTAAGACCAGCACGCCCAGAATGCACCTGAACACACCTCCCTGTAAGACCAGCACGCCCAGAATGCACTTGAACACACCTCCCTGTAAGACCAGCACGCCCAGAATGCACTTGAACACACCTCCCTATAAGACCAGCACGCCCAGAATGCACCTGAACACACCTCCCTGTAAGACCAGCACACCCAGAATGCACCTGAACACACCTCCCTGTAAGACCAGCACACCCAGAATGTACCTGAACACATATATTTACTACATATATCTACATATACTATATATTATACCAGGCTGTATTACAGAGCACAGTCAGAAATGGGATGTCAGAAAGCATGGCAATATCTAAAAACATCTCATTTAAAGCTTGCTTGTCAGGTGACTTCCATGAAGGTTGTGGAGAGGAATAGAAACCAGTCTCTCCAGGCAATCACAGAGAATATGGTCTGATCCATCTTTATTCTCTATGCCAAGTATGAGCTCTTATCCTCTGGAAGAAGATATAGGGTACCCCAATGTAAACGCCACCTTTTTTTTAAACTAGGCCTAATTGGGTCTGTTTTCTTTTTGTGTTTCTTCTACTGGAGTTTAAACATTGTTATTGGGAGATGCTGTTAACTTTTTTCCATATCCTCATAGGCTACCCCAATGTAAACTAGCCCTAATTGTGACCTACCTCAGTTAAAACTATAAATAATGTTGCTTGAGGCCGCAGGAGTTGTGCAATAGCTTCATGATCTGATGCAAAGCGTTGTGTAATAGGTAGTTGTTATCACTGATGGTGAAAGATGTGAAATATATGTAAATTGTGGCTGTGATGATGTGGCTTCAGTATGGCCACATATCACTTTGTTGGGTGGCTTGTGGCTTGGAGGTAGAGAGGTCACCCCATAACCACAAAGTTGACGGATCAATCCCTGGCTCCTCCGGCCACGTGTCAAAGTGTCCCTGAGCAAGGCACAGAACCCTGAGTTGCTCACTGGATGCTGTATGTATAGCTGTCCACTGCTCCTAATACCTAGGATGGCTTACATGCAATAAAAGAATTTTACTACATTGTTCTGTGTATGTGATGAGTAAGAAATGCAGTTTGTAAGTTTATATTGTCAAGTCTATGTCAGCTCTATGATAAAATACTCTGTTGGTGAAATATGGTCGGTAGATTACAGTGGCATTTTTTATTTTACGTGACAAATTACAGACATGGCAGAAGACTTGTTGGAGCATGTGAACACAGCGTCCCTTTTTCATTCCTTCATCCAGTTTATTACAGTCAGTAAGTTACCTGCAGCGTGACTGTGTTTTAGCAGTAGAACAGGTGAGTAGTTACCTGCAGCGTGGCTGTGTTTTAGCAGTAGAACAGGTGAGTTATTACCTGCATTGTGGCTATGTTTTAGCAGTACAACAGGTGAGTTATTACCTGCACTGTGGCTATGTTTTAGCAGTAGAACAGGTGAGTTATTACTTGCATTGTGGCTATGTTTTAGCAATAGAACAGGTGAGTTATTACCTGCAGCGTGGCTATGTTTTAGCAGTAGAACAGGTGAGTTATTACCTGCAGCGTGGCTGTGTTTTAGCAGTAGAACAAAACATTTTCGGCCAAAAATGGCCCAAAAGTGCATTTTCAGTTTTCGGCCGAAAATTTTCGGTGTCCGAATATTCGGTGCATCCCTATTTATCACCTTCTCCAACGTTTTTTCGACGATTGTTTTGTTGTTTTTTCCCAACATTTATGTCACTTATTTAACATTTTGGTGGCATTTTCAAATTCTTTTTCTATTTTTGTTGTTGGTTTTTGGACAATTTTTAAAACATTTTTAACCTTTTCTCCAACATGTTAGTCATTTTTTTATTTTGGGCACTTTTTTGTTGACAATTTCTGTTACAAACATAAAAAAATAGAACTTATTCTCATGTTTTTCTTTCAACATTTTAGGCACTTTTTTCGACTTTTTTGTTGTTTTTTGATCTTCAGGCATTTATAGTTACACAGTGTTTCTTTGCAAACTAAAGTCTCCAATAGCTTTTATATGATACTATAAAGAGATGTTAGATATGTCAGAGTAAAGTCTCTAACAGCTTTTATATAATATAAAGAGATGGTAGATATGTCAGAGTAAAGTCTCTAACAGCTTTTATATGATAATATAAAGAGATGGTAGATATGTCAGAGTAAAGTCTCTAACAGCTTTTATATGATAATATAAAGAGATGTTAGATATGTCAGAGTAAAGTCTCTAACAGCTTTTATATGATAATATAAAGAGATGTTAGATATGTCAGAGTAAAGTCTCTAACAATTTTTATATGATACTAGAAATTGCATTTCCTACAGAAAATGTGTGTGAATGCTAAATAGCTAAATTTCTAAAGCTAAACTGGATTCATAGCTTAAACCCGTAAGAAGCTGAAGTAGTGAGAATAGCTGGAAAATTATGAATTGTTTTACTTAACTTGAATTTCATTGACAAGTTGAATAACACCACTAATGTAAAAAAAGATGTGGAATACACACACACATACACACATACACACAGTCACACAATCAAAATGAGGCAATGACAGTGGTGCTTCTAGACGTGTCTCTGTTTGTATTTCGGCTGTGGCCACAGCCATCTCGTTGCAGATTTGCTTAGGGTTGCTGCTGTCTGTTTTGCTCACTTCACCTGTCCATTGTAGGCCCCTCTTTGTCTGTGATCCCACCCTAACCTCCCCTCACCTTTGGCAGCTATATAGGACACTGGGACAAAGGCAGCAGACCTCAACCCAACTCAGCTTACAGAGAGGGACATCACCATCCGAGGAGGGCTATATCCACTTACAAGGTGAGGATGACATCCACGGCAGATCGACTGGTCCGTCAGCAGGACAGGGAACAAGGCATTGGCACAAACAAGAAAGCAGTGAAGTTCTCCCAGCAGGATTATGAGACTCTGCGTGAGCAGTGTTTGAAGAGTGGACGCCTGTTTGAGGACAACCGCTTTCCAGCTGAGCCCACGTCACTGGGCTACGATGAGCTGGGACCAGACTCAGAAGAAACCAAGGGGTTGATTGGAAAAGGCCAACGGTAGGAAGCCTCTAAGAAAAAACACACAGCAATGAAAACTAACCAAACATAAGAGGAACACTGTTTTTTAAATGATCCTATGGTTGGTGAGCTTGTCAATGACTTGACATTAAGTATTGTATTTCTTTCATTTACTGAATTGCAAATATTTAATCTTTTAAACTAAGTCTTTGTAAAGCAGAAGTAAAAGACAATATATATATATATATAAAAGAGTAGCTGTACCTCGTTACTTTCTGCATCGCAATCAGAACACTTGAAAGCCACTAAAGTTTAAATGTAAGCCTCATACTGTATTACTATTCACCATAGTAATAATCTCTGGGAGAGAATTTACCTAAATGTGTTGAATCATTTTCATATGGGTTTTCTTTACTTTCAATGCAGTCATCAGATCTAAATCATTGAACTTAACTATTTCCTCCTATTGTCTCAGTAGTGTGATACCGGACAATCCAAGGAAAGATTTCTCAAAACTGCTCTCAAATATTCAACTGTTTGTGATTGTTTGCTTCTCTATATAGGATCTGTGCTTAAACCCACAGTTCATTGATGATGGAGCCACAGGACGGACATTTGTCAAGGAGCTCTGGGTAAGTGAGGGGACAGAATGAAGGGATGGATGGATGGATGGATGGATGATGGGGTGTTTTGGATTTCCGCTTTTTGCTGTTTGCAGCATCTGCTGCACTACGGTGAATGCCACATATTGCTCAATCTCGGAACATGTCTCTGATTTTATTGTGTAGGTGACTGCTGGCTTCTGGCTGCAATAGCCAGTCTGACTCTAGACCAGGAGCTCCTGGCTCGCGTGGTGCCCCAGGAACAGAGTTTTACTGAAGGTTACGCTGGGATATTTCACTTCCAGGTCAGACAAATGCCCTTCTTATCTGACTTAACCATAACCGTAAAATGATGGCTCATGGTAATAGGTTAAAAACAAAACAATGAAATAGTGTTTTTAGTGGTACTAAGTTTCCCTATATTGCCATGCTGTGACATGCAGAGAATAGAACATATTATTCAAGGATCACACAATTGTCTTGCTCATGAGTAAAAAAGTATTTGACGTTGAGTTTACTGATGAGAATATTTTCTTCTCAGTTCTGGCAGTTTGGTGAGTGGGTGGATGTGGTGATCGATGACCGTTTACCCACAAGAAAAGGAAAGCTGCTGTTCGTTCACTCAGCGGAGCGCTCAGAGTTTTGGAGTGCGCTGCTGGAGAAGGCCTACGCCAAGTATGGATCGTTCTTGTTTTGCTTCATCTAAACGTTAATCCAGTGAAAATGTACAATATATAGTTGGTAAATCTGGTCACATCCCTCTGTGTCTGACAGGTTGTATGGCAGCTATGAGGCCCTGACAGGAGGACACACTACTGAGGGTTTTGAGGATTTTACAGGAGGGATTGCAGAAGTATACTACTTAGACAAAGCTCCACCGAGCTCTTCCAAATCATGCAGAAGGCCCTGAGACTGGGTTCACTGCTTGGTTGCGCTATTAAAGTAGGTCTTATTTTCATAGTAATTTGCTTATTTTCATTCAGATCTGCATGCTTACCTGCAAGCCAACACACCAACAGAAGTAAAGTACTCATGTCATCAGATTGAAGTGTTGTTCTTGGTGTTTTCAGACCACCAGTGCCGAGACAGAGGCAGTTACACCTCTCAAACTTGTCAAGGGACATGCATACTCAGTCACTGGTGCAGAGGAGGTATATGATTATCTAAACTGTCAACATTATGCTGTTTTTTTTCAACTGCATGCAAATTACATTGCCTGCTGTTGCTCTCTCCCAGGTTAATTTCCAAGGCAAGCCGGTTCAGCTGGTTCGCATGAGGAACCCATGGGGTCACGTGGAGTGGACTGGGCCTTGGAGTGATAAGTAAATAATTACATTCTAGATCCATTAACCATAAGCTACCATTAGTTATTTCCAGGATTATCCTAAAAGCATGATTTTTTAAATCACAATTAGGTCCGGTGAATGGAACCATCTCAGTGAAGATGAGAAATCAAAGTTGAACCATGTGGCTGATGATGGAGAATTCTGGTAAATCTATTGGCTTTAACCTTTCATTTCCATGAGAATAATATTTTACATATTTTCACCATCATCAAATGAACTATATAGGCTCAGACTAGGAAAAGTGATGGACACAATGGGCTAGATTTATCACGCCTAATTGGTCACAAAGATGGACGTAACCGATGCAGGCTATTTACAAACAGGGCGCACTTGGGTAAAGTCGCAGATTGTCTGCCACATGGGCGAGAAGAGACAAGTTGCGCTTTCAATATGCGTTCGTGGGAGGGTCGTGGGGAAAGTGGGAGTTCCACCAAAAAAGGTGGGAGGATAAGCGCAAAGTGCACCTAATTATATATTCCATGGTATTTACAAAGACTCACAGTAAGAGCGCGCCTCTATTCTGCGGGGGAAATTCTCCGCCTCTTAAAGCAGGTCTAAACCAGCCGCAATCGAGTTTCCTCGTAGACCTTTATGCCGCTGGTGAAATGCCAACTGTAATTTGAGCAAGATGAACCCATAGGCGAGGCTGAACGTATTTTTAACACAAGAATCACACTTTGTCAGTGAACACAACATCATTTAGCGTTACAGATCAAGCAGCCATGCAATATTAGAGTTACTGGAAGAAATCAAAGATGAAATTGAATCTTCCACTCAGCGTTCCATTGCAGCAGTTGTTAAACTCCTCGCTACGTTACACATACTGGCATCAGGATCATTTCAAACAGTCCTAGCATCAGCAGTGGGAATATCACAGCAGCACTCAGCCATATCATAGCACAAGTACCGCTTTGCTACAGCGCAGTCTACGGTCTAGTGGGCGGAGAAAGACGCTGATTGGCTGATGGGTGTCAGGGTTGATAAATACTACGCAAAATGTGGAAGCATAGCGTGCGCTATTACCGAACTCGCCAAACAGACGCAGCGCAAACTGCGCTAGTGTTAGTAAATTAGGCCCAATTTTCTTTGTTGAGAAACGTGTTTCTCTCCTCAGGATGTCCTATTCAGACTTTATCGAGCAGTTCACCCAGCTGGAGATCTGTAACTTGACCCCAGACACACTCACGAGTGATAAAGTGGGCCACTGGAACCACTACCAGTATGAAGGGACGTGGAGGGTGGGCTCTACTGCAGGCGGCTGCCGAAATTTCTCAGGTAACGGAGAAACCATATGTATGTCTGAGCAAGAACTTCTGTTGCACTTCATATAAAGAATTACACTTTTGTCTGTTCGAGCCACATTCTCATCCAACCCTCAGTTTGTGGTGCGCCTGGAGGATGTGGATGATGATCCCCTGGATGGGAAGGATGGATGCACCATTCTGGTTGGGCTCATGCAAAAGGATGTGCGACAGCAGCAGAAGCTCGGCCATGACTTTGAGAGAATTGGCTTTGCCATTTATAAGGTGCCTCAGAATAATTTGATGTTTGATTATCATGAAATCAGAGCTCTGTTTTTGACTGATTTCTTTTTTTAAATACTTCTTCTGTCTGTTTCCTTTTTACAGGTCTTTTACAGATCAGGTTTTATCCCTTACTTTCTCTGAAATTTGAAATGCAACATAGACATCACAAGTGTCACGTTTGCATTGTGATTTTCTGGATGGCTTTCATTTATAAAAGCCCTTTTCTCCTGTTACTCTTCAGTACAGGTAAGGCCGAAGCAATGTTCACCTGGGTCCAGATGTCCTGCTGGAACAGAGCTATGTGGCCTTGAGCTCCTTCACCTACACACGGGAAGTGTGCAACCGTTTTAATCTTCCTCCAGGAGAATATGCCATTGTTCCCTCGACCTATGAGCCTAACAAGAATGGCAGCTTCCTTCTCAGGGTGTTCTCTGAGAAACCGGCTGCAGCCAGGTATTGTGTTACAGTAACATACAGACTGATTGATGTCTGCAGGCTCATGTAGACCTCAGAGCTTTGCTGTAATACAGCCATCTAGTGGACAAAGCTCAGAGGTCAATTTCAAACAGTCAAAACTTACTGTTAATTTTATTTTCTTGCACGCCAACAGAGTGTGTTCAAGCTATGCATTTCTATTTGTTTCAGTCCACTGGAGGATGACTTTGACATTCCAATAGAGGAGGTAAGAACATCCACAGAATGATTTAGCTGCTCTTGCATTGATTAGGCATTCTTTTCTTTCCACCTTAGTACTGAGATTAAATGAAATAGCATGTCACATTCAATTTGAAATTATTATCACTTAATGTGTTAATGTGTTAGGTTAAATTTAACAATATTTAAAAAATGAATCAAATTTGAAGAGGCATTGCTTCTCCTATTTGACATGAGTAACATACTGTCTCCATCTCACAGGAGGAGCTATCTGAGAGTGATGTGGATCCTCATTTCAAGGAGCTCTTCAAGCAGACTGATGGCAATGTATGTCAACATGAGAGCTATTGGAT
This sequence comes from Perca fluviatilis, assembly GCF_010015445.1. Lineage (NCBI taxonomy): Eukaryota > Metazoa > Chordata > Actinopteri > Perciformes > Percidae > Perca > Perca fluviatilis. The sequence goes on from NC_053118.1 coordinate 41,048,420, forward strand.
AAAAGAAAGTATCAACAGCTCTAAACCTGGATTACAAACCAGTAGTAAAATAACTTATAATGTGCATTTTTCAAAGAGGACATGGAGGTATCGGCCTTTGAACTGGTTGAAATTTTGAACAAAGTTGTCTCTCAGCGTGAGTAAATTTAATCTCTTACATAGATCAACAAGTAGCCTTTTTATTTTCATTGACTTACTGTAAGAGTTAGAGCTAGCTATGTTGTGTCACTTTCTTGCAGGGTCTGATATCAAGACAGAATCCTTCAGCCTGGAGACAGGTCGCCTTATTGTCAGTCTGCTAGATGTATCCTCTTTAAGAAATGAATAAATTCTCCTCCCACAGTTGATGTTTTGAAACTGCACTTTAAAAATGTTGGGATGTGGGTGCATTATAATATACTGTGTGGAATTAAAATATGTGAACAATCAATTCAATTCATCACCCAGGATGTGCTTTTTATAAATCTTAACATTCCTCAGAAAGATGAAAGTGGCAAATTGGGACTGATGGAATTCAACTTGCTTTGGAGCAAAATCCAGAAATACCTGGTAAGTTGTCATTTATGCAGCGTATGAATATGAAATGAGTTTTGGTTGTTATACCTGGTTGTATCTGTTAACACAACACATGGGTGCCTGGATCATATAGGCGATCTTCAAGAAACATGACACAGATAGCTCTGGCACCATGAACTCCTACGAGATGAGAGCCGCCGCCACTGAAGCAGGTAACTGAATCTCATCCATTAAAGGTCTGGCCATCAATATGTTTGAAAAGACCTTCTTTATTTACATTATTTATCATAACCTTACTGCTTTGCTGCAACATTTTCTCTGCAAGTTTACATTTTATAGCTTGAAATTCAGGGATAACATTTGCTTTCCTACAGATTTTTACAATCACTTTGCTACTAATTTCAGAACCTTGACGTCATTTTTCAAAACTCTAGACACAAAACTCAAAACGATCATCACTTGTAAAACAGGCTGTCCAATCATTGCATTGTGCATTCATATCTTTAAATACATCTTGCACAATCAATGGTTCAAAAGACAAATTGATTGTGAAATACCATTGAAACGTTACTTTAGATCGACCACACACAAGCTACCCATAGTTTCACTGGGTCATTGTTCGTACAATCATTAAATATTGTAGTACAAAATAGATGATACCTGTTTCATTATGGTACTAGATGTAAATACGTCCCTGTAAAAGTACTGCAGTAGTAGAGAGAAAACTACAGAGAGTGGATTCATTGACCATAACCTGAAATATATTGATGAAAAACAATACAGTATCACAACATAGGTTTACTTGAATCAAAGCAAAATAATTAGCTACAAAATAGAAAAGACAGTACTGTAAAACATCAAATGCAGTGTTCCTCAACTTGCTTGTACTGTAAAAAGCAAAACAAAGAAGTGATTACTGTACTTCTACATCTTCATCAACTCTGTCTTGTGGATTTGGCCACAGGTTGTCATCTACATTGCAATTAGCCAAACATCTTGGAAAAAACATTCGGGCATGGCGAACAATGTGGTACAAGTATATATGTATATGTATATGTTATGTATATACAGTATACTAGGGGTGGGGGAAAAAATCGATACAGTATAGTGTCGCAATATTTTTCGTGGCAATACTGTATCGATACACAGACGCCAAGCATCGATCTTTTATGATATATGTGTTGGTGAGTCTGTCTGCTTGACAATCCCATTTTGCAGCAATAAAATTGAAGTGAGATGAACAAACAGAGAAATGTATCTTTTTCGATAAAAAAGATGTTGATAACATTTTCCTTTGGGGACATCATTTGAAATTGGGAAAAATTTGAAGTTGGAAAAAAGGTAATACATTGCAGTATATCGCAGAATATTGCAATATCTTTAAAATCGCAATAATATTGTATCGTGATGATATTGTATTGTGAGGCCTCTGGTGATTCCCACCCCTAATATATACAGTATGTATATATATATATACAGTACAGGCCAAAAGTTTGGACACACCTTCTCATTCAATGTGTTTTCTTTTTATTTTCATAACTATTTACATTGTAGATTCTCACTGAAGGCATCAAAACTATGAATGAACACATATGGAATTATGTACTTAACAAAAAAGTGTGAAATAACTGAAAACATGTCTTATATTTTAGATTCTTCAAAGTAGCCACCCTTTGCTTTTTTACAGTTTTTTACAATCACTTTGCTACTAATTTCAGAACCTTGATGTAATTTTTCAAAACTCTAGACACAAAACTCACAACCAATGATCAAAATGCACATTTTTCAAACCTCTAACACACTTTTTTCAATTGCTTGGATACAATACACATAAACCAAAGATCATTTCTTCATTTAACAAAGATCATCTGTTCAATATGACACAACTTAACATCAAAGTACTACTATTTCAAATTACATTTCAGATGATTGTCTATTCATTCCATTACAATCATCTAACTATCAATCGATACAACTACTCAAAATGATAAGTAACTGTTGCATTACTCTTAATGAGTAGTTGTATGGAAACAGACAAACAATATTCCATGTTTAGATCATGAAAGTTTCAAGATAACGAGATTCATTGTCACCAATTAGTGTGGAGCAGGAACCAATTAGACTACATTATCTATGGATGTAATATTTTATCATCATTCTTTACTGTAATGTATTACTGTTTATCAGACACTGTTTCTATGCTCCCATGTACCACCTTTGAGACTATTTACAGTATTGACAATACTGCACTAAATGCATGCAGGCCTATATAGGCAATTACAGTAACAACAATTACAACAATTACAGTAATTCCATCAAGAGCAAGCATTAGCAGTGGCTATCGCGACAGTGGCAAGGAAAAACTCCCTTTGAGGAAGAAACCTCGGCAGACCCAGACTCTTGGTAGGCGGTGTCTGACGGGCCCGTTGGGGGTGTGATGAACAGTGGCGTAATAGTCACATTAAAGGTCACAGTGACGTCGAAGGTTATCGTGGAAGTTCATGTCATAGCCAGGGCACATCGTGTCATACTGAGTAGTGCTGTCCCCTATACCGGATCCAGACTACTCTGTGCATAGGAACATCACAGCAGGGCGTTCGGGATGTAGCTGCGCGGCGAGGTGGATGTGGCGGATGCAGCAGGGTGCAGCAGGATGCAGCAGATGCAGCAGGATGCAGTAGGATGCAGCAGGTCGCAGGATACGACAGGAGGCGGACGGTTGCGAGTACAGAGCATAGCTCTGCGAAGAAGAAACATAAGGACTCCGGAGGTAAACTCCCCAGAGCTAGATTAGTAACAAGCAATTCTGGGACAGGATGCATACAGAAGTAACAAGTAGACGAGAGAGAGCAGCTCAGTGTGTCATAGGAAGGAAACAGCATCCCCTGCAGTCTAGAATTGTAATAGCATAACTAACTTACGAGGAGAACAGGTGGGCGGGTTAGGTGGACGCTGCAACTCCTCACTACCTAACTATAAGCTTTGTCAAAGAGGAGGGTTTTCAGTTTACTCTTGAATGTGGCGGCGACGGCGTGTCTGCCCCCCGAACCCAGACTGGAAGCTGGTTCCACAGAACCGAGCCTGATAGCTGAAGGCCCTGGCCCCCAGTCTACTTCCAGAGACTCTAGGAACCACAAGGTGCCCCGCATTCCGGGAGCGCAGTGCCCTAGTGGGACAATAAGGTACTAAGAGCTCTTCTAGGTATGATGGTGCTTGACCATTTAGAGCTTTGTAAGTCAGGAGGAGGATTTTAAATTCGATCCTAGATTTCACAGGAAGCCAATGCAGAGAAGCTAATACAGGAGAAATATGATCTCTTCTCTTAGTTCTCGTCAATTGCAGTAATCTAGTCTAGAAGTAACGAATGCATGGACTAGTTTTTCAGCATCATTCTGAGACAGGATATTCCTAATTTTGGCAATGTTACGAAGATGGAAAAAGGCTATTTTTGAGGTTTGTTTTAAATGGGCGTTGAAGGATATATCCTGATCAAAAATAACTCCCAAATTTCTGACAGCAATACCATCCAGAGTAGCTATATCTTTCGAAAACGAAGTTCGGCAGTGCGTTGGTCCTATCACAATAACTTCCGTTTTGTCTGAGTTTAACATCAGGAAGTTGTGGGTCATCCAGGATTTTATATCCTCAACACACGTTTGAAGTCTTGCTAACTGACCACTTTCATCTGGCTTAATTGACAGATATAATTGGGTATCGTCTGCGTAGCAGTGATAATTAATTGAATGTTTCCTAATAATATGTCCTAGAGGAAGCATATATAAGGAAAATAGAATTGGTCCAAGCACTGAGCCTTGAGGAACGCCATGGCTAACTTTGGCGTGCTTGGAGGGTTTATCGTTAATGTTAACAAATTGGGATCGCTCAGAGAAATAAGACTTAAACCATTTTAGTGCAGTTCCTTTAATTCCGACTAAGTGTTCTAATCTCTGTAACAGGATTGTATGATCAATAGTGTCAAATGCAGCACTAAGATCTAGTAAAACAAGAATGGAGACAAGTCCTTTGTCTGCAGCTGTTAGAAGGTCGTTAGTAATTTTCACCAGTGCCGTCTCTGTGCTATGATTCTTTCTAAATCCTGATTGAAAATCATCAAATAAACTGTTGCTATGTAGAAAATCACATAACTGATTAGCCACCACCTTCTCAAGGATCTTGGATAGAAAAGAAGGTTAGATATAGGTCTATAGTTTGCTAAGACCTCAGGATCCAGGGGTGTTTTTTTCAGAAGAGGTTTTATCACAGCTATTTTAAATGACTGCGGTACATAACCTGTTAATAAGGACATATTGATCATATCTAGTAGTGAAGTGTTTGACGACGGGAAGCGGCTTCTTAGGTAGCCTTGTTGGGATGGGGTCCAAGAGACAGGTAGATGGCTTAGCTGAGGATATCTTTAACATTAATTGTTGAAGGTCTATAGGATAAAAGCAGTCTAAGTATATTCCGGACTAGTCGTTCGTTCTAGCGGTCCTGTATTTAAAGATGAACTGTTAGAAGTTGAGGGCAAAAGGTGATTAATTTTATCTCTAATTGTTATAATTTTATCATTAAAGAAGCTCATGAAGTCATCACTACTCAGAGCTAGAGGAATAGATGGCTCAGTAGAGCTATGACTGTCTGTCAGCCTGGCTACAGTGCTCAAAAGAAACCTTGGGTTGTTCTTGTTTTCTTCTATTAGTGAAGAGTAATAGTCTGATCTGGCTTTTCTTAAGGCCTTCCTATAGGTTTTGAGACTTTCTTGCCAATCCAGACGGGATTCTTCCACTTTGGTTGGCGGGCGCCACTTACCCTCGAGGTTTCCCGAGACTTGTTTCAATCTGCGAGTTTGTTCGTTATACCAAGGAGCTGTTTTCCTTCGCTTCATCGTCTTCTTTTTGAGAGGAGCGACAGAGTCCAAGGTCGTCCGTAGGCAAGTCGCAGCACCGTCCACAAAAACATCAACCGGCGAGGGACTGAGGTTAACATAGAGGTCCTCTGTTATTCTAAGGCACGACATAGAGTCAAATGCTGTTGTAATATCTTCCTTAAATTTAGCTATAGCACTGTCAGATAGGCATCTAGTGTAGAAGCCATTATCTAGTTTAGTATGGTCAGGTAGCAAGAATTCAAAAGTAATTAAAAAATGATCTGATAATACCAAATTCTGCGGAAATATTATTAAATCCTCAATCTCAATACCATATGCCAGCACAAGGTCGAGGGTGTGGTTAAAACAGTGCGTCGCCTTGTGCACAGTCTGACTGAAACCGATTGAATCCAGTAATGAATTGAAAGCAGTAGTAAGGCTATTGCTGTCAACGTCCACACGGATATTAAAATCACCTACAATAAGTACTTTGTCTGATTTAAGGACTACACATGATAAAAACTCTTAGAATTCAGATAAAAATTCAGAATACGGACCTGGAGCTCGGTAGACAACAAATATAATTGGCTGTTCTGATTTCCGTGTTGGATGTTGAAGATTAAGAACAAGGCTTTCAAAAGAGTTATAATTCAGTTTGGGTTTAGGATTAATTAACAGGCTTGAATCAAATATGGCTGCAACTCCCCCTCCTCGGCCTGAGCCTCTAGGAATTTGAGTATTAATATGACTGGGAGGAGTCGCTTCATTTAGACTAACATATTCTTCATGGCCCAGCCACGTTTCAGTAAGACAGAATAGATCAATTTGATTATCAGATATCAATTCATTTACTAGTACTGCTTTAGAAGACAGAGATCTGATATTTAGTAATCCACATCTAATTTTCCTATCCTTTTCTATCATTGCAGTGGTAGTTTTAATTCCAATTAGGTTGTTAAGTATTGCCCCTCTATTCACCACTTTGTGTGGTCTGTTGTTGATTATAATTGGAATAGTACTTGTACTACATGTTACTGGAATAGTAGTAGTACTACACGTTACTGGAATAACACTAGTACTACATGCTACTGGAATAGTACTAGTACTACACGTTACTGGAATAATACTAGTACTACATGTTATCCTGCAGAAAACATTTTCAGATTCATCCACTTGTATAGTGCTATCAGGATCAATGCCTGGGGGACATGAATCTGTGATATTTTCAACATAATGTCAATACTTGCCTTTCAGTGTGGTCGTTATGTTGTCAGATAGCATTGTAATGGGAAAATTACATTTAAGCACAATTCCTTATATTTTTAGGTTTTTGTTTTTGTATGTTGAGAAACTGACGCCACACTGGGCTGCGGCCTTTTGTGAAATCATGTTGATCCTATTTGCAAATATATCTTTTTTAATAAAATACAAAAACCCAACTTGGTGTTTAGTCTCAGTCTGTCTTATTTGTTTCAATTTACTAAACTCTGAAACTCTTCCCCCTGCTGCAAAGGAAACTTCCACGACAAACATGGCGACGAGATGGGAGATCATGTGCAGGGGTCAGATAAAAGAGACTCCGTGGTTGACTGAGGACTCGCGATCCGAGATCCAACGATCTTCGCCTCTACCTCGCCCAAAAAGCATTCAGAGAGAGAGGATCAGAAACCACGGAGGACTCTACTGACCCAACACTGATCTATTAAGACGGAAGCAAATCCACGCAGCAGGGTAAGATCACTCTCTAATTTAAATTGAATTAAGAGTAATTTGAATTGGCTGAAGTAAAACTTCCAGAAACAAATACTGACTTTGGACACTGAGATAGGATAAACATTGGGGTTGTTTGTATAGATTTTGTTGGTATTTTTAAGGTTGTATAGATAGATACATAATTGTGATCACTCCAGCAGTGTTTTTGCACCATAAAACTGATCCACGCACGGGTGTGACTTTGCTTTGTAGATTTTCGGGGGACAAATCTAATTAGGTTTTGAAGTAAATCTAATAAACGGTTTTTCAGAAACTGTTAGGTTTTTTTGTGCTTGGGTTTTTCCGAAATAAGATAGAACCGGGCTTTACAGTAACGATTGTAAGTAGGATAGAAGTACTTCTTCCCAGTGTAATGGGTAACGGGTCGAAGCGGATCCGGGTCACACGTCCCTAGGGGAACCGTGGTGTGTGACATGTGTGAGAAAGCGCCAGGAGACCTGGAAGTTTTTATTGAAAAATTTTGGGTTTTCCTTTAAATTCGGGCAAATTGAAAATATTCAAACAGGAATTAGGAGAACAAGAAAAAAAACTGAGAAAGAAAGACAAAATTAAGATGAGTGATTTAGAACAAGTGGAGAAAAATAAGGAGTGTTTTTAACTTATGGATAAAAGAAAACTAAAGGTATGATTCAGGGAAAGATTGCAAAAACACACACATACACCAATAACCTCTTCATCAGTTCAGAAAGACAAGTTGGAGAAACGGAACTAAAAACTAAAAAACGAGTACGTGAGAAAACCATGTTTGAAGCGATTTGTCTGCATGTTACAACAGGCTGGTGGGCAACATATGGAGCGCGGACCGAAAAAGCCGCTCCCACGAAGGACGTGGTCGAGCCAGAAGAGGCCGAGGCGGGTACCGTGGGCAAAATGATGAGCCCAACGAACCAGACCAGTGTTGGTACTGCAAGGACTTTGGACATTGGGTATGTAAATGCCCGAAGAAAAAGCAAAAAACACCTCAGACAGAGAACAACACCTGTCCCTCTGTTTGACTGAGTCCAAAAGCTGATAAGGAAGGTAGTGCTACCACACACAGACACACACACACTTGCTTCATGCAATGAAGAAATGCTTGGCACTGATACACTGTTTTTTTTGTTTTTGCTATTAGGGACAATTGATAGGTTAGAAAGTTCTGAAAAAAGAATCTAATCAGTTAAACCATGATAGTATGTTATCTTCTGAAACCTAGAAGAAAATGCCTACTACTGAGGGTAAAGTTAAAGGGGTTCCACTCACATAACTTGATTATTAGAGCTAAAGATTTGACACTGAAGTGCAGTGGTCATTCTATTTGGTCAATTGGGAATACAGGTTAAACAGTAAGAGAACAATTTTCTGTTCCTTTCTCATATACATGGGAAACATTTTGTTGGTGTCTGATTTATGTCCACTTATTTTGCTCAGGTAGTGATTTAATGTGCACTTTTAACATTGGCTTAACCTCAACACCTGATGGATTGAGAATTTCTCATAATGATGCATCTAACAAAACCACATTTGTTAATCACAGTGTGGCTAAAATGACCTCACTGAGGCAGCGTCTGTAATCAGCCCTGCCTCTGACTGCATGAAACCTGACAACCGGCATTACACAGCTCATGTTACTACAGGGCCTGATGAAGAATGCTCAAAACGGTTCTTTAGAGACATAATGACAGTTTGACAACCTCACATTTAATTTGGACTGATACTGACTGTGTTGTAGCTGCATGCTTGACTGACAACCAATATAGTTTTTTTTAAAGTGCCCAGCTTGTGTTTTTTCTACATCTCTCAAGGCTGCATCTGCTTTTTCCGTCCTCGAAAGAAAGTTTTTGGTACAGTGCTGTTTTCATGTAAAATGAACAGAATAGCTTCTGCCGAAGCTAATGAAGCGTTCGTGAATATGAAACTGGCTTCCCCCGACGCTGGGACTGCCAGATCCCTAAAAACAGTTTATACAGACCGTTGATGAGCACAAGAGCTGCGTGGCTCTGTGTTGCTGCAACACCACGGCGACAAACTCCGTCCGGTTGCAAATTTCTCTGCTAAACTTGATTCTGCCACTCGAAGCATTAAATACGCCCTGTTCCACATTCTGTGTCACACATTTTGTGGGAACAGAATGAAAAACTCTATTTATCTGTGGCCAGGTACCTTAGATATTACTACTCTGTTAGATTGCAAAATGTCACCCTAACAGATGCACTGTTCTTAACCCTGATTTTCTCCCCACACCAGATGACAGAGAGAAACAATGGTGTTGCAGAGCTACAGGTGGTCTGAATACCATGACCTGACCTCTCTGACACACCTCTCACTAACCCTGATTTCATTCTTCCTAACAGAAGGCTATCCAGCTTTTTCTTTCCTAAATTTTGCAAAGTTGACACATGGGTTAAAAAACCATGTGTAAAATGGGGGGGATGATTAGTATGATGGAAATACAATTGAGGGAAAAACAATTGTTTCACAATGGTGAAACAACATTGGTTCACAAATGATTTTTTTTGGATCAGGACTACTGTCAGCTAGTGTAGTAGCCAAAGCCCTACTCACTGAAATAATTCCAAAATGGAGAATTCCTACCAAAATCTCAAGTATAGTGGTTTGCATTCAAAATGCAACATGCCTACATTTGACAAAAGCTCTGCTTATTGTACTGAGGTATAGAATGTGCACGCGCAAGCGACTTAACCGGTCACCCTTTTGAGATTTTGTTTACAGCACCTCCACACATTGGACTTGGGTAAAGAGGACACCCACCAGATACACCACTGTGTGAGGACCAACTGGTAACGTATCGTGTCTCACTGCAAAAGGCACAAATTCCTGATGACATGCTAACAAACACAATGAGAGCAGTAGAGCCACTCAGTGAGGTGATTGGTTAACACTCACTGTAGACTAAGCTTACAGAGCAGCAAGGCCATAGCAACACACACACTCAGAGATAAGAGAGAAACAGGAGTTGTGCATGTAGAGTTCAGCAATGATTTTGATATAGTTTAAGGTTAAGGGTTAAGGGTCACTTTATTATCCCCGAGGGGCAATTTGCATTACAGCCAGCAGTAACAAATAACAAATACCAAACAGCAACAAAGAAACACAACAACAGTATAACATAATTAAAATTTGGATTCACAGGATACTATTAACAATGGGGATAACAGCAGGGATGAATGATCTTTTAAATCTCTTCGTCCTGCATCGCGGCAGACTATATCTACGCCCGGAGGGTAGCAACATAAATTCACCCCACAAGGGATGACTCGAATCAGCCAGGATGGCTCTCGCCTTTTTCAAAGATCTGGCCTTATATAGGTCATGAAGGCCATCCAACGGTGTGCCCGCAATTTTGCTGCACACCTTCACGATACCTTGCATTCTATTTTTCTCTTTAATAGAAAGTGACCCGTGCCAGCAAATAAAAGTAAAAGTAAGAACTGATTCAATAAAACAAGAGTAGAACATTTTCATAAAAACAGTGTCGACATTGAAACTGCGAAGCTTACGAAGAAAATACATGCGCTGATGTGCTTTTTTACACACAGCATCAACATGGGACTCAAAGCACAGTTTACTGTCGATCACAGTCCCAAGATATTTGTACTGCTGCACTAGTTCAACTGGTTGATTGTCCATTACAACCGGGGAAATGACAGCGGGATTTCTTCTGAAGTCAATGCACATCTCTTTAGTTTTTGCCACATTAATGTTTAAAAAGGAGGATTTACACCAATCAATAAAATCATTGACTACCGGACCATGTTCAGAGTCGTCACTGCTGAGGAGAGACACAATGACAGAATCATCCGCAAATTTAATGATGTGGCGCCGTTCCTGATGGCTTTGGCATTCATTTGTATATAAAACAAATAAAAGAGGAGAGAGGACACAGCCCTGGGGGGACCCAGTAGAAGATAAAAGGGCATCTGATAAAACACTGTTCACTTTAACCCGTTGTGACCTCACTGTTAAAAAATCCATAAGCCAGCAGATCAGTCCATTATCAATGTTATGAGCGTTCTTCAGTCTGTCTGCTAAGACATGGGGCTGAATACAGTTAAAAGCGGAGGAGAAGTCAATAAATAGTAGACGAACAAGGGACTTGGCCCCCTCAAGATGTTTAAAAACCATGTTTAAAAGTGTCCCTGTTGCATCGTCCACACCTCTGCCCGGCCTATAGGCGAACTGGAGAGGGTCTAACTTATCCCGTACAGTGTCCAAAAGGGCATCCTTCACTAGCCTTTCAAAAATTTTCATGACAAGAGATGTAAGTGCCACTGGTCTGAAGTCATTGAGGGTCTTAGGAGTTTGAATCTTAGGCACAGGAACAATTATTGAGTCCTTCCAAAGACAAGGGACCTTATGCAGCTGTAAGGACAATTGAAAAATGAAGCAGAAGATGTCTGCCAGCTGGACAGCACAGTTCTTCAGAACCCGACCCCCGATCCCATCGGGACCTGGACTTTTCCTTTCTTTGACACCCCGTAGGAGTTTCGAGACCATGAATTTATCAATGGGCACAATATTATCTACATGATTACAGTCTAAATTTTTTAAAACGGACATCTCCTCACTAAAATCTTGAACATTAAACCGATTATAAAAAACATTCAGTTCATTAGAAAAGTCCAGGTCGGTTTTCCCATTGTGAGAAATAGTACACTTTTTGGACTGCAAACCCATCATGGTTTTCACGCCGTCCCATGCAGGACGTGAATTTCCAGTGCGCAACAATTTTTCCACTTTGTCTTTATATACGCACTTGGCAAGCTTAAGTTCCTTCTTCACTTGTTTTGATAATGCCATGTGCTGTATCATGTCGCCCTGATTGAAGCAAATGTTCCTCTGGTTGATTATGCTTTTGACTGATTTGGAGACCCAAGGTTTATTATTTGGATAAATGGAGATGGGTTTACGGGGTTTGTCATGAATTATAAGAATGTGATATGTTTCCCATATCAGGTAACAAATTGGATGAATAGATGTCAAATTAGAAGTACTTAGGTTTGTTCTATAGGCCTAAAAACTTTAATTTGTAATGATTTTTAGAACTACCAGACAGCGAGTAGTATAACTTTGGGTTGCAAACTAAAGATAAAAAGAAAATAAACAAACTTATTTTTGTTTAAATTCATCTTAGTTTATTGGTTATATTGAAACCAATACAGGTTGATATGAGATTTCAGCCTAAAAACAGTTAATTTAATATTGTACTCTAGTGAGTTTTTTTTCAGTAAAACTGCACTAAAAACTTTGTTTGTATTTTGATTTGCTATATCACAAATAGGTTAAAACTAAATTAATTGATGTTGACGTTGAAAACACTTTGGTGATTGGTTTTCTTTTAAAAGAAATGATTTATTGAATTTTGTGTTGCTTTTATTCAGGTTTTGCTGTGTAACACAGGACAGTGTTAATGGCTAAACCACTGAACAGATTATTTATATGTGCTGCGTTTTTTGAGTCATGAGTTTGTCATGCCTCAAATAGAAGGGATATAGTAGCAATAATAAATAGGGTGTTTAATGAATGGGGTGTTCACATAATTTTTTTAATTTAAAAACTAAAATTTAGTTTTGTTTTGATTGACTTTCACTATTTACTGAAACACAACTTTAAAGTAATCTAAAAGAGAACAATTACAAAAGCAGTGTTTCCTTTTTAGCACAATTTGTATGGATTTTATAGAGTTAAACCAGCATGAGGGAAAGAAATGCGGTTTTATAATTATTGATATTCATTAAAATAAGCAGACATTTTTCCAAGTGATAATATTGATAAAAGAACAAATAATGCTTTTTGGAGTTCTGTTTTGTGCCACACGGCGCCTCATTTGTGTCAGTCGGGTCCATCTTGCTCCCCCTCCAGCTGCAGGACCGGTGAAACTGTCTGGAGGTACGGACCAGCAGACGGACTGAGAGAGGGAGGGGGGAGCAAGAGACCGTTCTGCTCTGACACATCTGACACATTGTGAAGTTAAGTAGCACACAGACTCACATTCTGAAAATACAAACATTATTAGGAGAAGATAATTAGAAGTACTTATTTTTACTTTTAAGATAAGTATTCAGTTATTGTGTTTTGTTTGTTTAAAGTACGTTTCGTTGTTCGAATCTGAATTGGATTGATGAAAATTTGATAGAAATAAACTATTTTGGGGTAAATACAGGCATAAATGATCCATTCAAAGACTTCCTAGAAACCTGGTTTGAAAAGGGGAATACCTTAATTTGTATTTTTCTAGACTCTTGCACTTGCTGCATCTTTCCTGAGACCTGTGTAAGTTGTGTAAGGTTTAGTGCTGAGATGGTTTGAAACCATGATGATTAAATGTATCAACAACTTGGAGATATGATTAAGACTAAATATCTAAATGAAAATGTTTAATGTTGATGTGACTGCTTAATGATGTACATTATGAGTAATGTACTAAAACAATGGTATACACATATTCATTTAATATTTACTCTCATATGTATATGTTTACACGAAAAGTAAAATATAATATAAGTTAAAGATAACTCTTATAAACAGTAAAAGATAATACTTTTATACCATAAAGATAATAATATATAATATACTAGTATACTTTATGAATAGAAGGGATAACAATTCAGTCAGGAAAAGCTTAGAGGAAACAAGAACTTTAGAGAGAAGTGCACTGGATGACAGTCTGAGAGACTGGCTCAGGTTACAGCAGGTGTGTCTAGCGAGGAGGAGTCTGCCACAAGACCTTCTGCTCTGAGCTTTCAGCACACCAACATAAAAACTTGAATTGACTCAAATGCCTAAAAGTTTAGAAAAAACAAGAAGTTGCCTTTCAGGCCAGTTCCTGCTGGTACCAGAGAGCTAAAAGTACTTTTGAATTAGGACAATGGGTTTCCTATTGATGGATTGTATAGGAGTTAAATTTAACAGTTACTTTCAATCGGAAGTCAATTATATTTGATCTACTTCTTGCTTTTATTTGAGGGAATTTCCCCAGTGGGGGCTAAATGAAATCTTTATGTCATATAGGTGATAAACAAACAGTTGTTTTTTATTTCAAAGACAAATTATGTCATTTTTAGGAATAACTAATTTGGATTTCAAAGACAAAAAAGTTAGTATCAGAATTTTGACAAATGCTTACAGATGCTATTTGTAATCTGACATATGTGGGTTAAAAAGAATTAGGATTTTTGTACACAAAACATATGTTTATGAAATATACTAACATAATAATGTTTTATTGTCATCAAACTGCCCGACCAATATATAGGCCTACAAGTCCAACTGAAATGATTAGTTGCTAAATCAATTAATTGATTGACAGAAAAACTGCTTTGATCGTTTCCAGTTTCAAAAAATGTGAGGATTTTTCGATATTGCTGTTTTTTTTGTACCTTAAGTACATGTTTTTAATGGAATATTGGTGGTAACAGAAAATGTTTAATATAACTATCTGTATGAACCTTGTTTAATTGACTAACCCCATTTAAGCAATATTTTTGAATCAATGATGACATAGATCAAACTTTGAAAAGCAGTGTGTTTAAATGCTCCTTCTTACAGAGGCTCAAAACAGCCAAGAAGGGGACCACACACACACACACACACACACACACACACACACACACACACACACACACACACACTGACACACACACACCCGAAACAATGGTAAAGATTGTTTCCAACGATTTGTCAAGTGCTAGCAACCTCTGACAATAGAAGACATGGACATGGAAGACGCTATTTGCAAAAAATATATGTAATCATTAAAGTAATTTGTGTATTGTGATTAGGTTGTAATCAAAAGGGTGGAATGTAATGGGAAAATTACATTTAAGCACAATTCCTTATATTTTTATGTTTTATTTCTACTTTAATTCTCTCACAAATGCTGAAAGAGTCTATCTCATTCCCACATGCAGATTTTGATTCTAAACTTTGTGAGACATGCAGTCTGGAACATTATGTGAGCACTGTTAGCCTGAACCGATAAAGGTACAAGGTCACCCTAAAACTATCTCATGTTTTCCCATGCCAGTTAAGATGTAACTGGGGGGTGAAAGTCGTACAGGGAGGAGGAGGTGAGATGACTCCGAGATGTCTCTTGTATTCCTCTGATTGTCTTCATGTGTATCAGATTGCCTGTCAAAATTGTAGCGTCATAATAATCCAAGTGCGTATGTGCTGTCACTCTGAAGATGCATATAAGCCTGGTGTTCTGTTCACTCATTTGAGACACTGACTCCACACTGGGCTGCGGCTTTTTGCAAATATATCTTTTTTAATAAAATACAAAAACCCAACTTGGTGTTTAGTCTCAGTCTGTCTTATTTGTTTCAATTTACTAAACTCTGAAACTCTTCCCCCTGCTGCAAAGGAAACTTCCACGACAGCATCCTGGCTCCGTGTCGGTTTGGGTGGAGACCATCAAGCTTCAGCAGGTTGGGCATCTCCCAGAACAAGTTGAAGTTGTCGACATAGGGAATGCTCAGGGAAGTGCAGAGTGGTTCCAGCCAGGTGTGGAGCCAGAACAGTCTGGACCATCTCTCCGCACCCTTCCTGTATGTAGGTAGAGGCCCAGAGATGACAATCCGCTTACCTGTGCCCATCAGGGTGGAGAGGAGAGTGGTGAAGTCTTCCTGGAGTGCTATCGACCGTCTCTCTCTGATGTCGTTTGTGCCCACATGTACGATGATGTCGTCGACCTTGGCGTGGCGGGCGAGGATGCCGGGAAGTTTGTGCTGGATGTCACGGACCTTGGCACCGGGGAAGCAGTAGACCTTGGAGGGACCGCTAGGTAAAGGGGGAATGTGGAGGTCCCTTACCATGGAGCTTCCGATGATCAGCGTGGAGGTTGATGAGTCCGAGGGGGGAGAGTCCGCCCTCAATGGGCGCGTCGACTGTGTGGATGGACCAGGATGAGCTGCGTGGGGACGCGGGGGAAGGGAACTCCCTGGCTGCGTCGGCAGAATGCTGTAGCGGTTTTCTAGTCGTAGGGGTTGGGCTGGGGCTGAGCGTTGTCCTGACCGCCTGCTCTGGTGCTTGCTTACACGCCATGGCTCCGGCTGGTGTGGAGTTGAGCTGGTCGGCAGAGCTGGCTGGGTCCTCGGCAGAAGCCGAGGAGAGATAACAGGGTCAGAGGTTGTATTAGTGCGTGGTGGGGTGAGAGTATTGCAGGGCACAGTGGAATCAAAACATCCGTCAGTGTGTGTGTGGGGGGAACTTCCAAAGATAATGGAGTCGAGGAACTGTTCACTTGCCTTGATCTGGTGGAGAGTCGATATTCTGGCTTCAAGTTCCACTATCTTCTGGCTGAACAGGAGGCATGAGTCACAGCCAGGTGAACAGCTGAGGGGGGGCATCGTGTAGCTTGCTAGTTTAGCTAGTAGCAACGTTGATGGAGGCCTTCTCCTAAAACCTAAAAACCTTCACAAGTGGAAATACAATGCAGGTGCTCCTGCTTGTATTAGCAAGCTGTGGATAGCTCGTTACTGCTACCAAAATATGGAATAGATTAGATTTCCCAGGAGGCAAAATCCTGAGTGGTTCGCTTTAACTCCCGCTAGCAGGCAGGCTAACTAGCCGTTAGCACAACAAATACCTAGACCTAGATATACCTAGATATACTGTATATATTAGGGGTGGGAATCACCAGAGGTCTCACAATACGATATCATCACGATACTTATGTCACGATACGATATTATTGCAATTTTAAACATATTGCAATATTCTGCAATATATTGCAATGTATTACCTTTTTTCCAACTTCAAATTTTTCCCAATTTCAAATGATGTCCCCAAAGGAAAATGTTATCAACATCTTTTTTATCTAAAAAGATACATTTCTGTTTGTTCATCTCACTTCAATTTTATTGCTGCAAAATGGGATTGTCAAGCAGACAAACTGACCAACACATATATCATAAAAGATCGATACTTGCCGTCTGTGTATCGATACAGTATTGCCACGAAAAATATTGCGACACTATACTGTATAGTTTTTTTCCCCCACCGCTAGTATACTGTATATACATATACATATACATATATACTTGTACCACATTGTTCGCCATGCCCGAAGGTTTTTTCCAAGATGTTTGGCTAATTGCAATGTAGATGACAACCTGTGGCCAAATCCACAAGACAGAGTTGATGAAGATGTAGAAGTACAGTAATCACTTCTTTGTTTTGCTTTTTACAGTACAAGCAAGTTGAGGAACACTGCATTTGATGTTTTACAGTACTGTCTTTTCTATTTTGTAGCTAATTATTTTGCTTTGATTCAAGTAAACCTATGTTGTGATACTGTATTGTTTTTCATCAATATATTTCAGGTTATGGTCAATGAATCCACTGTCTGTAGTTTTCTCTCTACTACTGCAGTAGTTTTACAGGGACGTATTTACATCTAGTACCACAATGAAACAGGTATCACCTATTTTGTACTACAATATTTAATGATTGTACGAACAATGACCCAGTGAAACTATGGGTAGCTTGTGTGTGGGTGATCTAAAGTAACGTTTCAATGGGATTTCACAATCAATATGTCTTTTGAACCAATGATTGTGCAAGTGCAAGATTTAGATATGATAAGATATGAATGCACAATGCAATGTTTTGAACATTGGACAGCCTGTTACAAGTGATGATCGTTTTGAGTCTAGAGTTTTGAAAAATGACGTCAAGGTTCTGAAATTAGTAGCAAAGTGATTGTAAAAAACTGTATTAATAAGGGAAAAAATTCCACTAATGAACCCTGACAAGGCACACCTGTGAAGTGAAAGCCATTTCAGGTGACTACCTCATGAAGCTCATTGAGAGAACACCAAGTTTGCAGCGTTATCAAAAAAGCAAAGGGTGGCTACTTTGAGGAATCTAAAATATAAGACATGTTTTCAGTTATTTCACACTTTTTTGTTAAGTACATAATTCCATATGTGTTCATTCATAGTTTTGATGCCTTCAGTGAGAATCTACAATGTAAATAGTCATGAAAATAAAGGAATCGCATTGAATGAGAAGGTGTGTCCAAACTTTTGGCCTGTACTGTATATATATATATATATATGCATACAGTGCAGTATTGTCAATACTGTAAATAGTCTCAAAGATGGTACATGGGAGCATAGAAAGTGTCTGATAAACAGTAGTACATTACAGTAAAGAATGATGATAAAATATTACATCCATAGATAATGTAGTCTAATTGGTTCATGCTCCACACTAATTGGTGACAATGAATCTCGTTATCTTGAAACTTTCATGATCTAAACATGGAATATTGTTTGTCTGTTTCCATACAATTATGCATTAAGAGTAATGCAACAGTTACTTATCCTTTTGAGTAGTTGTATCGATTGATAGTTAGATGATTGTAATGGAATGAATAGACAATCATCTGAAATGTAATGTGTGAAATGCTTTTTGAAATAGTAGTACTTTGATTTTAAGTTGTGTCATATTGAACAGGTGATCTTTGTTAAATGAAGAAATGATCTTTGGTTTATGTGTATTTTATCCAAGCAATTGCAAAAAGTGTTAGAGTTTTGAAAAATGTGCATTTTGATCATTGGTTGTGAGTTTTGTGTCTAGAGTTTTGAAAAATTACGTCAAGGTTCTGAAATTAGTAGCAAAGTGATTGTAAAGAACTGTAATAAGAGTCAAAATGAGATATTTAAATATGTTGCCTGCATATTTTAATTTCTTTTGAACAGAGTATGCCACTATAGTTTACACACATACCAAGTTATGAGACACATATTAAAAATATGACATGCTTGTAAAAATGGAAAAATACAGCTTTGTAAATACAGCACTTTACCTATGATGCTTATTTTTCTGGGTTGTATTTAACAACTGAGCCCCACAGGCACCTGTGTGTGTGTGTGTGTGTGTGTGTGTGTGGGGGGGGGGGGTCCTGGCAGACTGGATAAGCCAGTTAGAGGACTCCCTCCCTGCACATAGATTTAATTCATGTATACTTACCACAGGAACAAATAAGAGTGGGCCAGGCTTTGTAACTCTACCATTAGCACCCTGCTATTATCCAACACCTTTGAGAACATCATGCTAACTGATGGCTATTGTTCTTCCCCAGGTTTCCAGGTCAACAGTGGTGTGCTGCAGGCCATTGTCAGCCGTTATTCCGATGCTCAGTATGCCATAGACTTTGACTGTTTTGTGGGTTGTCTCATTAAACTGGAAATGCTCTTCAGTAAGTGTCCAGAAAACACAACTTTATCCATTCAGTATATCTAATATTGATTTGTAGACTCTGAGAGCGGTGGCATGTTGACATTACCAGAACCTTTTTTTTTGTCTCTCTACCAGAAATGTTTAAGACTCTGGAGAGAGCTGACACAGGGAAGATTGAGCTCGATATGCAACAGGTGTGTAAGACGATAACAAAAGCACTTCTAGTTTAGACAGCTTGCTGTATAATGTTGTTTCCTCTTTCAGTGGCTGTGCCTGGCCATCTTCTGACTCTGGAGACAAGACAAGCGAGATAATACCTGCTGGAGGATTAACAATACATGCATTGAATTCACCAAAAATGAACTCAATGACAGTTCACAAGCACTCTATAAGTTCCAAATGCTTGAAAACGGCTAAAATGTGATTGTAAATTTGAATCATATTTGCTGAACATAAACATGGGGATATGTTGTATCACTCACAAGTATTATAACTTTTTTTTAAATCTTTTTGGTGTGCAGGGGGAACAATTCTGTCTTATTAGTTGGTGTGTTTTTGCTCTTTTAGCTGTTGCAAAACTTCTGTAAAATGAAAGAAAATAAACTAACAAACTATGGCCTCTGGACTATCAGACTATAATTTATAAAACCTTGCACAGATCAGACACATATGGTTAAGATAGTCAGAGGTGAAATAGTTTTCACTGTTTATGATTGTTGGGGAGATTATTGCAGTAATACAATTGCAGTAACTATGGTGTTTAGTAGGACCAAATGAGGTATAAATATAATTGTGATTTCATTCTACCAATCCAATCTTTTGTGGACCAGCACACGTTTCACATTCATCCATCTGGGCCACATCTGGGCCAATCACGGGCCATCAATCACAGCCAGAGGCAGAGTAACAGGACAGGTGAGAAAGAGCATGTTTGGCATGAACAATAAAGGGTGTGAAGACAGTGGAGCTGCACATACGGTACAGAGCCTGTCTAAACACACACATATACACACACACACACACGCACGAGACAGTCGTAAAAAGACAGAAAGTGTTAATCTTTTAAAATGTCTGGCATCGTAGCTAAACTTCAGCACAGCCGAGAGAAATCGCAGAAGATAGGATCCAACTCTCAGGCGGCCAAATACCTCAACCAGGACTTTGAATTGTTGAGAAAAAGCTGTCTGGAGAGAGGACAGCTGTTTCAGGGTGGCTGCTTTGAGGCTCTGCCCTCATCCTTAGGCTTCAAAGAACTTGGACCAAAGTCCTACAATGTTCGGGACATCACTTAGACATTAGGTGGGTACAATAAGTAGATGGAAACAAACACCAAAAGATTCAACGCAGTCTCACTCCCTACTCGTCAAATGTCTGATGCATGGTCAAGGACCCCTGGCGTCAAGTTCCAACTTTTGCTTTGTTTTTTGACGTGGGGGTCCGTCAGATAGACATTCATGTTAATCCCTCACCATCGGATATAGACGAAAGGAAATCAATGTCCATCAACGGTGATGCCGTCACTTTATGCGACTATTGACTCTATAAATAAGGACATTAAATGTCTGAAAGTAGACACTAAATGTCTGATGATGTCACACTTTATGCGACACGTAATCATTTGTGATCTCACAGAGACATTTCATGATGTCAAATTACTGTGACTCAGTCAATGACACTATTAGTGATGTCACTAGTGATTGAACTAAGTTTTTGTTGAAAAGGATTTGTGACATCATCAGTGACATCACTGACTTGTTACCTCACCCCATTTGAAGGCAGCATGCTACATCATCAGTGACATCATGGTACGTTGTCTCTGTGACATCATCAGTGACATCACAAAACCTAGCCTTGAAAGTTTATAATTATTATAAATATTTTTTTTTTTATATATATATATATATATATATATATATTGTCTGGAAGGCAGAATATTGCTGCCTTCCAGACAATTTTTAGCTCGTAAGTTAAGACTTCAAGTCATGACTCATGACTTGGTAGCATTCCAGGCAAAGTCACCACAGACCCTTCTAGCTAGAATTAGCTAGCATATTTTGGGCTTCATTTAATAAACATAACCTGTAATAGTACACAATTGTATGTGTATTGTTGTGAAATTACTTTACGTTGCCTATTTATGTCTATTTATTTATATTTCTCACCGTTAATCACCGGCGTCTGTACAGCATCAACAGGGGTCGCAATTGTTGTTAATGTGTGTGTGACGTCAAAAACTGAGACATTATCACCTTCTACTGGAGAGTGCTGGGATTTAGAGACATTATCACCTTCTAATGGAGAGTGCTGGGATTTAGAGACATCACCACCATCTACTGGAGAGTGCTGGGATTTAGAGACATCACCACCATCTACTGGAGAGTGCTGGGATTTAGAGACATTATCACCTTCTAATGTAGAGTGCTGGGATTTAGAGACATTACCACCATCTACTGGAAGTGCTGGGATTTAGAGACATCACCACCATCTACTGGAGAGTGCTGGGATTTAAGAGACATTATCACCTTCTAATGGAGAGTGCTGGGATTTAGAGACATTATCACCTTCTAATGGAGAGTGCTGGGATTTAGAGACATCACCACCATCTACTGGAGAGTGCTGGGATTTAGAGACATCACCACCATCTACTGGAGAGTGCTGGGATTTAGAGACATTATCACCTTCTAATGGAGAGTGCTGGGATTTAGAGACATCACCACCATCTACTGGAGAGTGCTGGGATTTAGAGACATCACCACCATCTACTGGAGAGTGCTGGGATTTAGAGACATTATCACCTTCTAATGGAGAGTGCTGGGATTTAGAGACATCACCACCATCTACTGGAGAGTGCTGGGATTTAGAGACATTATCACCTTCTACTGGAGAGTGCTGGGATTTAGAGACATCACCACCATCTACTGGAGAGTGCTGGGATCGACACTTGAAACACAAATTGTTCGTGACAACAACGGCGTGGAAAAACAGTCTCAGAAGTATCCACACAAATAGAAAAAGATTTACAAATATATTTACATTGAAAAATACTAAGTTAATTTACAAATGATGAAATACGAGTTACAAATTAGACGCACGAACACAGATATGCATTTGCGGATACAAATCACTCTGTGTGTGTGCTGCTGTGCGTCCCTGTGTGTGTAACAAGCATAGTGTGCGTCCCTGTGTGTGTAACAAGCATAGTGTGCGCGCGCTGTGCATGAGCCTAGGAGCATTGTACTAATGCTCTCTTAAAATAACAATGAAATGCTGCGTTATTGACTTTAGACCAGGTTTTTGTTGGTCAATGGCGTGACCACTTCCCGCTGCCTCAAGATAGTAATACTCCCAGAATGCACCTGAACACACCTCCCTGTAAGACCAGCACGCCAATGGGTGCACTTGTAAAAGAAGAAGCAGAGCACCCTTTAACATTGTTGTCTGCAGACTGACGGATGGTACTGTCAGTTCTTGTGAGTATGATGGTGCAGATTCTAACAGGTACACTGTAGTCACATGTGATGTTAAAGGAGATCCTGTTCACTTTGATAGGTTTCTGTCTTATTAACCAGCTGATGAATCAGTCGATCTTCTGTCTCTTGTTGAATAAAACACATCTGACAGTTTACACTTGTGTCTGTTTTTTAATTCAGTCCTGTTTAATCATTGAGATATCCATGTTTGGAGTCTCTTACAGCCAGACCGTCCTCAAGACCTTCCTCCACAGCACTGTGAAAGAAGGTCTGGCTAGTCCACACAGATGCAAATAAGCTAATTTCCCAAAATGTTTAACAATTGTATTAACACCACAGACAAAAACACCCTGGACCAGTTACAACCATACCTTTTCTGGCAGGTGTTATTGCGGCATGGTCAGCGGTTTTCGGCAGTCTCGGCTCGGCTCGGCTACCATCCCAGAACTCTGTGTTGTTAACAAACCAAAATGTTGTCTTATTGTGAAAATCTGCTCCTGTTGCAGCTCTTCCTTCCTGCTTCCTCAAGGTGTGTCTGTCATTCCTACCAGGAAACCAGTTACCTTTCCCTCCCTTTGGACCGTCTGAAGAAACTGTAAGTTGATTGTTTGAAATCCTTTTTTCTACATTTGAATGTCCTTTCAGAGGCTGTTACAGTTTAGTTCAGCCGACAGGCAGGCAAAACACCCACACACACACACACACACAAACACACACACACAGACACACACACACACACACAAACACACACACAGACACAGACACGCACACACACACACACACACACACACACACACACACACACACACACACACACACACACACACACACACAAACACCCACACACACAGACACACACACACACACACAAACACCCACACACACACACACACAAACACACACACACACACACACACACACACACAGACACACACTTCTTGTTAAAAAAGGGAACAATGAAGAGTGATAAAGTATGTGTTTGAGGATGAGTTGAGGATTGTTCCACCAGATGGCGCCCTGAATGAATGAATGAATTTGAATGAATGAATTTATTTGGTCATTAGTTATAACCAAAGGGTAGGGTTAGAAGCTTCAGCTTATATAACGCCCCCCCCCTTGTCACATTTTTAAAACAAGTTAAAAACATACCTACATCTACCTACATACATATATACATACATACCTACATACATACCCACAAACATACATACACACATACATACACCCATTAAGGGTCAGTGCTTTATATATATATATATTACAACTGCCATCTTAAGGTAAATAATATCATAATTAATGATGACAACTATAATGGTAATGGTTTTTTGTCATCATCAACATGATTATCCACCTTCACACACAATAATACTCAATGTCTATACTTATCTAGTATCATGTCTTTAAAACCTTTTTTAAATTTAAAAACATTCCCAATATGTTTTAATTCCCTTGGTAATGCATTCCATAACTTCACGCCACAGACAGAAATGCACCTGCTTTTCATTACTGTATTACAGGTAGGTTGTTTCCAATTTAGATCGCCTCTGAGGGTAACGAACCTTCTCTTTCTCTAAACATAGTTTGAATATTAGGAGGAAGTAGATTATTTCGGGCTTTATACAAAACTAACGTAGTATTTAGGTTTACCAGGTCCATGAATTTCAGTGTATTTGACTTGAGAAATAAAGAATTAGTATGATAGTGGAAGCCAACATTATTCACAATTCGTATAGCTCTTTTCTGAACTGTGCACACTGTCTGTAGAGTGGTTTTACAGGCATTTCCCCAAATCTCAACACAGTATGTTAAATATGGTAGTATCAGCGTGCTGTAGAGAGTGTTCATAGATCTATAATTTAGGAAGTGTCTGACTTTACTCAACACCCTCTGACTTTACTCAACACCCGACACCACTCAACTGACTCTCTTACACAGTTTATATTCTGTCAGAAACAAGAACAGACTGAACACAAGTGGAGCACTAACTAAAATAATCTGTTCACCTTCAGCTCTGATCTCTACATGTTTGATGTTATGATGATTTTAATGTCTCCAGCTTGTTCATGGTTGTGTGTTACCAGTTCTCTGTGTCCTCTCTGTCTAGTTTTACTTCTATCCTTGTGTATGTTTCATTCTTCAGTTTCCTCTTTTACTTTGTAGTGTCTGTTGTTCTTGTGTCATGTCTTGTTCTACTTCCTGCCTTGTGTGTCTTCCCTCCTCTGTGATTGGCTGCTCTGCCCTGATGTGTCTCACCTGTTCATCAGCCCTTATGTCACCTGTCCCTCGTTTCTCCCCTCATTACCTCATGTATTTAGTCTCTGCTTTCTGCTTCTGTTGTTGGTTTGTCATCTTTTGTCAAGAAATCTGTCCCTGTGCCAGCTGTTCTCGTGTTCCTGGTTTCTTCCCTGTGATTGGACGGTCATCAGCTTACATGTATGTCCTCACCTGTTCTGCTTTCAGGTCCGACTCTGAACCGCTCCGTGACCATACAAACTTTTCAGTGTGTTACTTCCAAAATGTAATACATTATAGATAACTAGTTACTGTCATTTGAGAGTAATTAGTTATATTACAATATTACTGTCTCTGAATTGTAATGCGTTATGCACTACTTTTGAGTTACTTTCACCAAAATAACAGCAGAAGTTTGACTTGGCAGGTAGCTTGTGAATTACACCACCAGATCAATAAAGTATCTTCTTTATCCACTTTAGCACATCATAGATTATTCATAATATTTTGTATGATTAATATGAATATGCAAAGTAAGTAAAGCTATAAAAATAGAGAAGTAAAATGTACAATAGGCAAGCAGGAAAAATGTAATGATATTTAGGTTTAGCAAGCCTAAACATTAATTCATATATATATATATATATATATATATATATATATATATCTCAGTCAGCAGCTCGGATGCACTGCTGTCCGATCTGACATACCGTCACTTGTTGGGACACAGGTGTTGTCTGGCTCTGACCAAGGGAACAGTGACGGGACAGCTCACTTCAACGCAGCGTAATAACTCCTGAAAATAATGTCCATGTCGCACGTCAAAAAAATTGCTGAAAAACAATCGACAAAAACATTATGGAAAGTGCCAAGTGTCGAAAGAACACAAGGTTGAAAATAAAGTTAATTTAGAAAAAAATAAAAGTTGGTCAACGGGAAGACAACACAAGGGTTAGTCTTCCTCTGATGTAGACGTAGCCCACATATAGAGGTTCACTCCTCAACACAGCGGCCGCGGTTCGACTCCGACCTGTGGCCCTTTGCTACATGTCATTCCCCCTCTCTCTCCCCTTTCATGTCTTCTGCTGCCCTGTCAAATAAAGGCCTAAAAATGCCAAAAGAATTAACAATCCCAGATGACCCCACATTTGCTACCACCTGGCTAAAGGCTGGCAATAAAAAGGGAGGGCACACATTTATTAATCAAAAGTAGTTTATTTATAACAAACTAACCAACACTGGATCTTACATTTTCCCATTATGCAAATCCATAATGGGGATATCGGCAGATAATTAACAAAGGTAATGCATCAGTCAAACTATGTTCCACAGACATGCTCTAAATGTTGTTTCTAGTTTAAGATAGATCACTACAGCATGGTACCTCACTGACTCACTCTCTCTGTTTTTCTGTCTGTTGATAGAAACGGAGAGGAAGTGGAGTCAAACGTCACCACTGTCAGCACTGTGACAAATCCTTCACATCTTCAACCTCTTTAGAGATTCATCAGAGTTCACACTGGAGAGAAGCCGTACAGCTGTGTTCAACGTGGGACAGCTTTCACACGCCAGAAAAAACAAAGTTTGGTTGATGGGAAGAGAACACAAGGGTTAAGTGGTTTGGGGTCCTTCTGTAAGTCATTTTGGGGCACAATTTGGTTTTGGAGAATTCTACAAGCAGCAATACCACAGGCCAAGCAATCAGCCCATTCCAAACAGGCACATTTTGAACGGGCTCTGTACTAGTATAAATAAAACAGACAGACTGCAACAGATGAAGGAAGATTGATTCAAAGTAGTGAGTGATACAGAGTGCAATGTAAAAATTTAAATATTTTCCTTATTTGGGGGGGGCTCAGGAACCTTTTGGGGTAACGTCAGCGCCCAAAAATAGGCCTAATGACGTCCGTGGTTTTAATTCAGAAATGTTACATACTGTATCTTTAACATGTATATCCAGTAAGAATATGTATGATGTAACCATAATATCTTCCTCTTTTTCATTTTCTACAGAATGGTGAGCATAAGCATAGTCATAATTACAGTTAATGTGTCGGGCCGGGCTTGGATACAACGTGCACAGGCTCGGGTAGGGTCGGGGTCTATGTTTATTTTTTACAGACACACAGACAAAAGGGGAAGTTAATACATTAAAGTTAAGCCGACATACACACACCGAGACGCATTCAGACAGTCAGACAGTCAGACAGTCAGACGCATGCACACACACACACACACACACACACACAGACAGAGACACACAGACACACACACACACACAGAGACACACACACACACACAGACAAACGGGGAAGTTAAGACGTTGGTTATTAGAGTCGGGGCATTTTAACACTTGGCTTTCTTCTAAATGAGGCGCAGTGAGAAACAAAAAACATGTTGCACAAATCTTCTCCAGCGCTACAGACTTTATTCAACAAACACTGAGCCCAGATTCAGACTGAAGACTTCAAAAATATGACTGAAAACTGACTGAAAAACAGATCGTAAACAGGTCAAAAAATTACCAAAACTGAGTTAATTAAATGGTCTTTACAGTTACATATAGTCAAGAAAAATGGAGTGCCATGCAGCGGCGGCAGTTTCATTTGACACCAAAACAACTAATCAAAATTAAAAAAAGATATTTGTTTGGATTAAAACCCTCTTGGGACATGAACACCCATTTCCTGGGTGAAGTCTTGTTAACCTTTCTGGAACATAACCTTTAACTCTTCAGAGCGCTATGTATGAATGATTCATCATCATCACCTCTTGGCTCCGCCCACAGGAAACAAACCAGCCGTCTCCATGGAGATGACCGAGCATAATTGTCTGTCCTCTTCTATATCAAGTGTTGCATTGCAAACGTCACAGAGGAGAAACGCATCCGGATCTTCCCTAACAGGAAGCCCTGGATGACAGGTGAAGTCCAGACCCTGATTTGCGCTCGTAACTCGGCCTTCAAGACGGGAGACAGAGCTCTCTACAGCACCACCAGAGTTGAACTGAGGAGGGGTATTAAACAGGCAAAGGACTGTTATAAGAGGTAAAGTAGAGGGACATCTGATCGATAACAACCCGCGACAGATGTGGAGGGGTATCCAGGCCCTAACCAACTACAAAGGTCGCCCTCCCCTCCCCACATCTTCCAGCAGCAGTACCCTGGCAGAGGAGCTAAACAGCTTCTTTGCCCGGTTTGAGATCTCCACCACACACCTGCAGTCACTGCCTCCCCCTGGCTCCAGCATTACACCTCTCTTTCTTCAGGAGTATGAGGTCAGGATGAAACTGAGAGCAGTGAACCCCAGGAAAGCTGCTGGTCCCGACGGCATTCCGGGAGCGGTGGTTAAAGTGTGTGCAGACCAGCTAACAGGGATCCTCACAAAACTTTTCAATCTCTCCCTGACACATGCCACCATCCCCACATGTTTGAAGGCCTCTATTATCATCCCCATTCCCAAAAAACCTGCCATAAACAGCCTGGACGATTACAGACCCATTGCTCTGACGTCTGTAATCATGAAGTGCTCTCCCAGCACATCAGAGACTGCCTCCCTTCCTCTTTGACCCTTGCCAGTTCGCCTACAGGGCAAACCGGTCAACAGAGGATGCCTCTGCTGTACGCACTTTACACCTATGACTGTTCACCAACCCATCAGTCCAACCACATAATAAAATATGCCGATGACACCACAGTGATTGGTTGTATTTCCGACGGGGACGAGACAGCGTACAGAGCAGAGGTAAAGGATCTGTTGTGCTGGTGCAAGGATGATAACCTGACCCTGAACATCCTTAAAACAAAAGAACTAATTCTGGATTTCAGGAAGCATAGACAGGACTACACCCCCCTCCTTATAAATGGAGAGCGGGTGGAAATTGTCACCACCTTTAGGTTTCTGGGCACCCACATCTCTTTTAACCACTCTTGGACTTACAACATCAGCGCACTGATTAAGAAAGCTCAGCAGCGGTTACACTTCCTGCGTGTGCTCAGGAAGAACAATCTTGACATGAAGCTACTGCTGGCTGTTTACCAATCCTCTGTGGTGAGCGTACTAACGTACTGTTTGAGTGTTTGGTACGCAGGCTCCGGACAGGAAGGTGGTGCAGAGAGTTATAAACACTGCACAAAAAATCATCGGCTGCCCACTGCCCAGCCTGGAAAACATTGCTATCTCCTGCTGCCTTAGGAGAACCAAGGCCATCACCACAGAACCCTCACACCCTGCTTACCCCCTATTTGAGCTGTTGCCCTCGGGGAGACGCTACAGGTCAATCAAATCGCACACCAGCAGGTTGACCAGCAGGTTGACCTGGGCCATACGGACTGCAAATACTCATGGACACTCACTTTATCCATGACACTCATGGACACGCTGTCATAAGCACTCACTCTACACCTTTTAATAACTACAGCTTTTTTTTACCTTTTAGATTTTATGGATATCTATATTTAAATAATATACATACGCAAAAATGTATATTTTTTATTGAGAGCAAAATTGCTTGCTGAGCCTGTTCTTGTCCTTGTCAGGACACATGTCGTTCCTTGTTTTCTTGTTGTTGTTTTTTTCTTATGTTGTGGTGCAAGGGTGGCTCTGTGAGAGCACCCTAAATTTCATTGTACCTTCACAGTGCAATGACAATAAAGGCTATTCTATTCTATAATGAAGGGGTGGAGTACGATGACGTCACCACTGAGCATGCCCAGTGAGCCGCTCTCTTTACAGTGTGTCTGCTTGTGCTGATTGACAGTTGAATGAAGGGTTTGATGAAGTAAAAGTGTTCTTTCGTTGCCTCAAACAGACTGAAAACTGACCGGAAACCAACCAGAAACAAGGCGTAATGTAACTAAAAAAACTGGCCGTATAATGACCAAAAACAGTCCAGAAACTGACCAACAACTGTGCTCTTTTTTTCTTTTCTTTTTTTCTGCACAAAAAGGACACAAACGGCAAGAAAAAATGACAAAAGAATGACCGAAAACTGACCGAAAACAGACTCAAAATTTCTTTCTTTTTGTCATGTTTTGTACCATCAATTATGGGAATTTTCTTTCAGCCTTGTGTTTCTCTTTGTAATATAAAACAGTGTTTTTCAGTTTTGGTAGGTCATCATTTACAGTCAGCGTCTGGATCGAACAAAGTGTGAAAACGCCCTAAAACATCTTAACTTAGAACGTAGAGTGTATTTGAATCTGGATCAGTTTGGGTATAACGCCTTTATCTGTAGCTGATTGTTGATCATATACGTTAAATTAGTTTACCGTATATGCAGATGATATTCAACAGTTTACTTCAGACACAACCTCTCTCTGTCGGAGGATATAAAACCGCAGATGATTACATTTCTAATTCTTCAGATTTGTATCGTCTCAGTTCTTCTCTTCTTCAGACTTTGTGCAGTTTAGCTTTTACATTTCTAAATGTAATCATTTTTACTGAATGAAAACCAGAAGACTGAAGGACAGAAGTTTTTGGATCTTTGCACCTGAAACTTTCTGCACCAACTCTTTGGTAAGACTCTTCTCTGACATCTTTAACTTTATTTTTATTCTTTATTGCGAGAAAAGTCTAAAGTATGTCATGAATCTGCAGTTCTTCTCTAATCTCTTTGCTGTGTTTGAACTGAACCCAAACTGTCCGGTTGGTTTGGGACTTCTTTTTTTTTTTTTTTTTAAATCACTTTTGTTTTTACAGATTTTCTTCACTTAATTTATTTTTTTGTTTGCTGCTCACTTTCAACATTTTTTGTTTTAATTAAAATATGAATTAAAAATATGTGATACATTTCTGTGCATTTTGTAATAAATCATTAAATAACGCATCAGTCTAAGTAATAACTAACCAGAACGGATGTTTTCTTCTCTTCCAGCTTTGAAAGTAATTTGAAGAAAGAAAATCTAAAAGCAATAAATAAATTATATATCTATAATATAATAAATTCTATTTCAACATAACATTTTAACTGCTTATGTGTCATCTTATCTTACACACCTCATGAAATAAAGTATTACAAAATGCAGAAAAATGTATTACATACTGCGTTCAGTGTGTACATTGTGACGTTGTTACATTGTGACATCATTACATTGTGATGTTGTTATTATATAATGTGTTGTTACAAGGTTTTTCCCACGTTGTGACCCAAGACTACCATGAATATCTCTATCTCTGCCGTTGTGCTGCTGCTTTCTGCTGCCGTGCTCTTTCTGGACTTTGTGAGAGAATAAGAAACTCCGGCTGCAAAGCGTATTAACGAGGAGATGAACAATAACGGCTGCACCGAGGTGATAGATGACAGAGGAATCACAGACTACAACAGCAGCTGTAAGCTGACGAATACCTTCATCAGAGCGCCTATCGGAACCGTCGGACACATCTGTGGGACTGGAGGACAGAAATACTTTAATAAAAAGAAACCTGGTGTTCGTAATCTCAGAAAAAGCAGAGCACCCTTTAACATTGGTGCCTGCAGACTGATGGATGGTACTGTCAGTCCGTGTGAGTACGATGGTGCAGATTATAACAGGTACATTGTAGTCACATGTGATGTTAAAGGAGATCCTGTTCACTTTGATAGGTTTCTGTCTTATTAACCAGCTAATGAATCAGTCGAACTTGTGCACTGTAAAACTTTTAACTGTAAATGTACAGTAATATACTGGCAGCAGCGTCGACAGTAAACTACTGTTTATCTACAGTATGCATACTGTTTTTAAATTGTAAGGTATGTTTCTGTAAATCCGAGATCTTCAACAGGGGATATAAATATATATAAATTCCCACTGATGATAGGCTTACTGGCCTATAGGTAAGGTAGTCCCTAAGATATCAGCCCACAGATATAGTTAATCCTAGATTCACTGTGCCACATGTGTAACATTAAAATATGATTTATAAAATCATGACAACAATTAATATTTTAATAGCTTATGCAAAAAGGGTATGTAAGAAGGACGTTATTGTAGGCCCAGTTTAATGTGCAACTCAATTTGATACAATATGTAGTAGGGGTCCCTGCTACATCTCACTTTCAGTTAAGGGGTCCTTGGCTTAAAAAAACATTGAAGACCCCTGCTGTAAATAGACAGTTTCTTACCGTATTATTTGAATTTACAGTAATACACAGGCTGCAGTGTTGTTTCTGCCTTTTCCTTTATTTTCCCAAGATGCATTGGTTGTGTGTGTGTGTGTGTGTGTGTCTCTTTGTGTGTCTCTTTGTGTGTCTCTGTTTCTAGTGTTTGCGTGTGTGCGTCCACGTGTGTGTGTATCTGTGCGTGTGTCTGTGTGTGTCTCTTTGTATGTGTGTGTGTGTTTCTGTGTTTCTGTGTGTGTCTGTGTGTCTCTCTGAGTGTGTGTGTGTCTCTGTGTTGTGTGTTTGTTGTGTTTGTGTGTCTCTCTGTGTCTCTGTGTGTGTATGTCTGTGTTGTGTCTGTGTGTTGTGTGTGTGTTGTCTATGTTGGGGACCAAGAAGCTGGTTAAACATTGATCTTAACCAAAAAATGGCTCAGATTGAGTTGACTGCAGAGACAAAGGATCTTGGCCTACATGTAAATCCCAAAGCCAGTGTCACCAAACTCCTACCGGCTGCTATTTGGAAGCAGAGTCCCTAAGATGGAGATTCTACATTCAACACGTGGAGGGCACGGCAGACTGGTGGTGAGACAAAGAACTGCTTCACACCTGTGAGAAGGTTGCGCTTTTCCCATTGGCTGTCGGGTCTTTGAATGCACCACCCCGCCACTTCTACTCTTTTTCCACGGTGACCCAGGTCATTACAGGAAGCACTCTAGTCCGGACTAGCTAGCCAGCATCACCTCGCTGGTCGAATTTGAGCTGGGACAGTTTTATATCAGTCTGATATACAAAGGGGATCCGAGGAAATACTGGCCGGGTATTCCCTCTATCTGCAGCGGGTTTAATCAGCCTGGATTCAAGAAAAGGACGGCGTTCTGTTTCTTGCTTGTCGACCTGGATTACGGCTCGTCCACTGCTCTGGAACGAAACGGATCATTAAACTCTGGCGAGATTTAACTGACGAACAACGCACAGTAAGGCTTTACACAGTTCTGGGCAGATATTAGGACTAGTGCGTTTTGGTTTGTTATTAATGAGAAAAGGGTTCGCTACCGCTTGTGCCATTAATGTGATCTGATTGTAATCATGTACTGGCCATATCTGGTTACTAATCTGTTGCTGTGAATGTATAAATTGATCACTATACGGTTTGATTCTGTTGTGTTAAGTAGCTGGTTTAAAACCGTAAGCGCTACCTGCTAGACCACTCCTTTCACGGAGTTTAGTTACTGTCCGCGAGATAATCGCAGTGAATCAGCTGTTAGCCACTAGAGTGGTTATAGTGGCCGTTTCCCTCGGTAAATCAAAAGTCTCAGTCTGTCCTAACTACACATGGGGTCCAGACCTGGGTGGCTGAGGGAGCTGGTCATTATCTATAACTAAGATCAGAGTGTTTCTTTTCCTTTCCTCCTTTATTCTGTTCCTTTTACTAACACACACGGACATACAAGCTAACCACGTAGCTCCTGAGCTAACGCTGCTAACTTAACCACGTGGGGTTTGTATAGAGCTTATAGGTGATTTAGCATATGGTATAAACGTGCGCGTTGCCTAGCAACCCCCACCTCGGCTTCTTCAGCCCCCTCTCCGTGCCCTCAGCACCACTACTGCCCTCTTGAGGCTAAATGGTTTTGTGCAGCTCACAGGAGTAGCCATTTTTTGAGTTGTTTTTGTACTAGAACTACATTTCTATTCAATTCAATTCAATTCAATTCAATTTTATTTATAGTATCAAATCATAACAAAAGTTATCTCGAGACACTTTACAGATAGAGTAGGTCTAAACCACACTCTATAATTTACAAAACCCCAACAATTACAGTAATTCCCTCAAGAGCAAGCATTAGCAGTGGCTATCGCGACAGTGGCGAGGAGAAACTCCCTTTTAGGAAGAAACCTCGGCAAACCCAGACTCTTGGTAGGCGGTGTCTGACGGGGCCGGTTGGGGGTGTGATGAACAGTGGTGATAATAGTCACATTAAAGGTCACAGTGACTTCGAAGGTTATCGTGGAAGTTTCGACACCGCCCCTCCCCTTTCACTCACTCTCTCTCACACACACTCACACACACACTCACACACACACACACACACACACACACACACACACACACACACAGACACAGACGTGTCTACAAGACATGCTGCTTTTGTTTTTGCTTTGTTTGGTTGTGATATTGTAGAATGTGTATATACGTTTTATTATTGAAGGATTATTGATTGGCTATTGATAATTGTGACGTTAATAAATTCGATTATACTTAATTTGCAGTTGCTGGTGATTATTTGTGTATTTGTTGTGATAACTGCTGG
This sequence comes from Perca fluviatilis, assembly GCF_010015445.1. NCBI lineage: Eukaryota > Metazoa > Chordata > Actinopteri > Perciformes > Percidae > Perca > Perca fluviatilis. Next base: position 41,082,861 of record NC_053118.1, read on the forward strand.
TCGAACGGGTCGCGCTCGAAATCACCCCTTCCTTTAATTCCTTTTTAAAGGATTTTTACAGAAATGAGACTGTTCCACAGTTTGATTATTGGTCCCTGACTAGCAGGGTGGTGCCCCGTTTTGATTGTTTGTCGATTTGATAAAGTTATTAATAACCATATTCATAACTTTATTAATATTGAAAAACATCTTTTGATAATTTGCCAAAGATCAAATCTGTACCCTACGAGAATCCTACATCTGTGTGTGTGTATGTCTGTGTGTATGTGTGCGAATTGTGTGTGTGTGTGTGTGTGTTTGTTTGTGCTGTGTGTGTTTGTGTATTTGGTGTGTGTGTTGTGAGTTGCATGTTGTGTGTGTGTGTGTTGTGAGTTGCATGTTGTGTGTGTGTGTGTATGGTTTGTGTGTGTGTTTGTTGTGTGTTAGTGTTTACGGGGACCTCTGAGTGTTTCTAGTGTTTGTGGGGACCTCTGGGTGTTTCTGGTGTTTAGTGTTTGTTGATCTTCATGCGGTGACGACAATTAGGTTGAGACACCAAAAAGACTAGTTTAGAAGAAGGATTATGTTTTGGGGTTAAAACTGCGGTCCCCTGAAGTAGGACTCCTGGGACACAAACTACAACTAACCCTTTCTGAAAACATTAAACTAAACTAGCAAACATGATTGTTTTCAGAAAAGTGAATCAGCCTTTTTCTGAGAAACAGGAACTCAAAGAAGCAGTTCCTCAATATGAGACACTTCTATGGAAAACATTTTCAGACTTTCTACTTATTTGTTTTAACAGCTTCTTCTTAGTTTCAACACAGGATTGACCCGGTTTAAACAAATGTATTGAAATCTTAGTGCCACTACTGAAATGTAGCCCTGCTCTTCCTTCTTCAGTCAGGGGCGTTGTTTGGCCCGACGCAAAAGTGGAGGAATCCGTTCATCTGCAAAAACTGCCATGACACAAAGCTGGTTAAAAATCAGACAGTTATCCCTCTAAGTGTACGCTATATTTAGAATATTTTCAGGCCTATTGCTACCTTGCTTTCAGACAGCCGTTTACAACCGGGAACTGAAGACGTTATCTTTGCTCTCTTCAAAGACACCAGACTCCTTTGACAATAACAACAATTTAACCACCTGGAACACGATGAGAGTTGCTGCCTCTATTGCTCAGTTAGTTAGTGGTATTGTGGGAATTTGGTGTTTTAAAGGGTTAGTTCTAATTCATTGGGCCATAATCTGAGGGGTTAGGAGAGAACATACAGAAGAGGAGTGAAATCAAGGTTTTGAGCTTCCAGATAAATTATATCTGTAGATTTGAAAATGTGGAGTTTGACTTACAGGAAGTGCAATCACAGTAACAGCTCGATATCATCCAGAACTCGTGGGTGTGTGTGTGTGTGTGTGTGTGTGTGTGTGTGTGTGTGTGTCTATTACAGTATTGTTTCATAATATAAAAAAGTATATTTTTTAATTTAAAATATTTTTTTAAGTTAATGTTTCTCTTTTTGTAGTTCATCTTTTACAATAACCTGCATCAGAACAATGTGTGAAAACATCTTAACTTCCTCTCTTTTGGTTTTTCCACGTTAATCTTTGACCGTCATTAACGCGTGTATTTAAATTAGGATCAGTGGGTGGGATGTCTGTTAACTTCAGAGACAACTGAATCCTCTGTTGGAGGATATAAAACACAACATCATTTCATATCTCCGTCTGAACATTCTTCAGATTTTTCATCGTGTCAGAGTTCAACTCTTTGGTAAGACTTCTCCAACTTTTAGTATTTTAAGCTTTTTTTCTGATGTTTTTTCGACGATTTTTTTGTCCAAAATTTTTGTCACTTATTTAACGTTTAGGTCACATTTTCAATGTATTTGTCAACGTTTGTTGTTGGTTTTTGGCCAATTTATTTTGAGGATTCAAAAAATTGAAATTTTGTCGCTTTTTTGACATTTTTGGTCCTTTTTTCAATTGTTTTCTGAAGAACCTCGTAGTTGAATGTGATGTAACGTAGTGTGTTTGTTATCATGTGATATTCCAGGTATCTCTCCTGCTGCTGACTCTAGAACTCATCTCTCTCCTGTCATTCAGGTAAATATACTTTAGATTATTATTCTCTCTTTAACACATTTAAACTTCTCTGATTGGTTTAGATTCTGTTTCAGCTGCAAGGACGAAAACTCAAAAGTTTAATATAAAGAGATGTTAGATATGTCAGAGTAAAGTCTCTAACAGCTTTTATATGATAATATAAAGAGATGGTAGATATGTCAGAGTAAAGTCTCTAACAGCTTTTATATGATAATATAAAGAGATGTTAGATATGTCAGAGTAAAGTCTCTAACAGCTTTTATATGATAATATAAAGAGATGGTAGATATGTCAGAGTAAAGTCTCTAACAGCTTTTATATGATAATATAAAGAGATGTTAGATATGTCAGAGTAAAGTCTCTATCAGCTTTTATATGATAATATAAAGAGATGGTAGATATGTCAGAGTAAAGTCTCTAACAGCTTTTATATGATAATATAAAGAGATGGTAGATATGTCAGAGTAAAGTCTCTAACAGCTTTTATATGATAATATAAAGAGATGGTAGATATGTCAGAGTAAAGTCTCTAACAGCTTTTATATGATAATATAAAGAGATGGTAGATATGTCAGAGTAAAGTCTCTATCAGCTTTTATATGATTCTAGCTACTAGATATTAGATTTCCTTCAGAAAATGCATGTGAATATATAATATATATAATAGCTAAATTGCTAAAGTGCCAAAGTGTTAAAGTGCTGAAGTGTCTGTGATCCCATCCTATCCTCTCCTCACCTTTGGCAGCTATATAGGACACTGGGACAAAGGCAGCAGACATTAACCCAACTCAGCTCACAGAGAGAGTCATCACCGTCCAAGGAGGGCTACATACACTTACAAGGTGAGGATGACATCCACGGCAGATCGACTGGCCCGTCAGCAGGACAGGGAACAAGGCATTGGCACAAACAAGAAAGCAGTGAAGTTCCTGCAGCAGGATTATGAGACTCTGCGCCAGCAGTGTTTGAAGAGTGGACGCCTGTTTGAGGACGAGCACTTCCCAGCTGAGCCCACATCACTGGGCTACAAGGTGCTGGGACCAGGCTCAGAAAAAACCAAGGGGGTTGTTTGGAAAAGGCCAACGGTAGGAAGCCTCTAAGAAAAAACACACAGCAATGAAAACTAACCAAACATAAGAGGAACACTGTTTTTTAAATGATCCTATGGTTGGTGAGCTTGTCACTGACTTGACATTAATTATTGTATTCCTTTCATTTACTGAATTGCAAATATTTAATCTTTTAAACTTTAGATAGCAGAAGTAAAAAACAATATACATAAAAAGAGTAGCTGTACCTCTCTATTTTCTGCATCGCGATCTGAACACTTGAAAGCCACAGAATTCTCTGGGAGAGAATTTATCTAAATGTGTTGAATCATCGGTGCAGCGGGGGCGGTATTACATTCAATTTATCGCACCTTTGTGACGAAAAGAGAGCTGAGCCAGAAGGCAAAGCTCTAGATCTACCGGTCACTTTTCGTTCCTACCCTCACCTATGGTCATGAAGGCTGGGTCATGACCCAAAGAACCAGATCCAGGGTACAAGCGGCCGAAATGGGTTCCTCCCTCTCGCGACCCGACACCGGATAAGCGGATGAAGATGGATGGATGGATGGATGGTGTTGAATCATGTGTTTGTGAATTATTATATATATATATATATATATATATATATATATATATATATATATATATTGCTCTCAAATGTTCAACTGTTTGTGATTGTTTGCTTCTCTATATAGGATCTGTGCTTAAACCCAAAGTTCATTGTTGATGGAGCCACACGAACGGACATTTGCCAAGGAGCTCTGGGTAAGTGAGGGGAAAGAATGAAGGGATGGATGGATGGATAATGGGGTGTTTTGGATTTTCGCTTTTTGCTGTTTGCAGCACCTGCTGCACTGCGGTGAATGCCACATATTGCTCAATCTCAGAACATGTCTCTGATTTTACTGTGTAGGTGACTGCTGGCTTCTGGCTGCAATAGCCAGTCTGACTCTAGACCAGGACATCCTGGCTCGCGTGGTGCCCCAGGAACAGAGTTTTACTGAAGGTTACGCTGGGATATTTCACTTCCAGGTCAGACAAATGCCCTTCTTATCTGGCTTAACCATAACCCTAAAATTATGGCTCATAGGTCAATAGGTTAAAAAAAAACAATGAAATAGTGTACTTTTGTCTTTGGTACTAAGTTTCCCTATATTGCCATGCTGTGACATGCAGAGAATAGAACATATTATTCAAGGATCACACAATTGTCTTGCTCATGAATCATAAAAGTATTTGACGTTGAGTTTACTGATGAGAATATTTTCTTCTCAGTTCTGGCAGTTTGGTGAGTGGGTGGATGTGGTGATCGATGACCGTTTACCCACAAGAGAAGGAAAGCTGCTGTTCGTTCACTCAGAAAAGCGCTCAGAGTTTTGGAGCGCGCTTCTGAGAAGGCCTACGCCAAGTATGGATCGTTCTTTTTTTGCTTCATCAAAACATTAATCCAGTGAAAATGTACAATATATAGTTGGTAAATCTGGTCACATCCCTCTGTGTCTGACAGGTTGTATGGCAGCTATGAGGCCCTGTCAGGAGGATACCCTACTGAGGGGTTTGAGGATTTTACAGGAGGGATTGCAGAAGTATACTACTTAGACAAAGCTCCACCGAAGCTCTTCCAAATCATGCAGAAGGCCCTGAGCCTGGGTTCACTGCTTGGTTGCGCTATTAAAGTAGGTCTTATTTCCATAGTAATTTGCTTATTTTCATACAGGTTTGCATGTTTATCTGCAAGCCAACATACCAACAGTAGTAAAGTACTAATGTCATCAGATTGAAATATTGTTCTTGGTGTTTTCAGACCACCAGTGCTGATGAGAAAGAGAAACATACAGCTCTCAATCTTTTCAAGGGACATGCATACTCAGTCACTGGTGCAGAGGAGGTATATGATTATCTAAACTGTCAACATTATGCTGTTTTTTTTCAACTGCATTCAAATTATATTGCCTGCTGTTGCTCTCTCCCAGGTTGCTCTCTCCCAGGTTCATTTCCAAGGCGAGCCAGTTCAGCTGGTTTGCATGAGGAACCCATGGGGTCGCAAGGAGTGGACTGGGCCTTGGAGTGATAAGTAAATAATTACGTTCTAGATCCATTAACCATCAGCTACCATTAGTTAATTCCAGGATTATCCTAAAAGCTTTTTTAAATCACAATTAGGTCCAGTGAATGGAACCATCTCAGTGAAGATGAGAAATCAAAGTTGAACCATGCTGCTGATGATGGAGAATTCTGGTAAATCTGTTGGCTTTAACTTTTCATTTACATGAGAATAAATGTAATATTTTACATATTTTCACCATCACCAAATGAACTATATAGGCTCAGACTAGGAAAAGTGATGGACACAATGTTCTTTGTTGAGAAATGTGTTTCTCTCCTCAGGATGTCCTATTCAGACTTTATCGAGCAGTTCTCCAGGTTGGAGATCTGTAACTTGACCCCAGACACGCTCACGAGTGATAAAGTGGGCCAATGGAACCACTACCAGTTTGAAGGGACGTGGAGGAAGGGCTCTACTGCAGGCGGCTGCCGAAAGTTCTCAGGTAACAGAGAAACCATATGTATGTCTGAGCAAGAAGTTCTGTTACACTTCATATAAAGAATTACACTTTTGTCTGTTCCAGACACATTCTCGTCCAACCCTCAGTTTGTGGTGCGCCTGGAGGATGTGGATGATGATCCCCTGGATGGGAAGGATGGATGTACCATTCTGGTTGGGCTCATGCAAAAGGATAGGCGACAGCAGAAGAGGCTCGGCTGCAAACTTCAGAGAATTGGCTTTGCAATTTATAAGGTGCCTCAGAATAATTTGATGTTTCATTATCATGAAATCAGAGCTCTATATTTGACTGATTTAAAAAAAATACTTCTTCTGTCTGTTTCCTTTTTACAGGTCCCAGATCAGGTCAGTATTTAAACTGTTTTATCCCTTACTTTCTCTGAAATTTGAAATGCAACATAGACATCACAAGTGTCACGTTTGCATTGTGATTTTCTGGATGGCTTTCATTTATAAAAGCCCTTTTCTCCTGTTACTCTTCAGTACAAAGGCCGAAGCAATGTTCACCTGGGTCCAGATGTCCTGCTGGAACAGAGCTATGTGGCCACGAGCGCTCCTTCACCAGCAGACGGGAAGTGTGCAACCGTTTTAATCTTCCTCCAGGAGAATATGCCATTGTTCCCTCGACCTACGAGCCTGACAAGAATGGCAGCTTCCTTCTCAGGGTGTTCTCTGAGAAACCGGCTGCAGCCAGGTATTGTGTTACAGTAACATACAGACTGAGTGATGTCTGCAGGCTGATGTAGACCTCAGAGCTTTGCTGTAATACAGCCATCTAGTGGACAAAGCTCAGAGACCAGCTCCTTCTCTGGTCACAGAAAAGTCTTCAATTCACTGTCAAAACTTAATGTTAATGTTATTTTCTTGCACGCCAACAGAGTGTGTTCAAGCTATGCATTTCTATTTGTTTCAGTCCACTGGAGGATGACTTTGACATTCCAATAGAGGAGGTAAGAACATCCACAGAATGATATAGCTGCTCTTGCATTGGTTAGACATTCTTTTCTTTTCACTTTAGTACTTAGATTAAATGAAATAGCATGTCACATTCAATTTGAAATGATTATTGCTTAATGTGTTAATGTGTTGTGTTAAATTTAACAATATTTAAATAAATGAATCAAATTTGAAGAGCCAGTGCATCTCCTATTTGAAATGAGTAACATACTGTCTCCATCTCACAGCAGGAGCTATCTGAGAGTGATGTGGATCCTCATTTCAAGGAGCACTTCAAGCAGACTGATGGCAATGTATGTCAACATGAGAACTATTGGATAAAAGAAATGTATCAACAGCTCTAAACCTGGATTACAAACCAGTAGAAAATAACTTATAATGTTCATTTTTCATTTTTTACAGGACATGGAGGTATCGGCCTTTGACCTGGTTGAAATTTTGAACAAAGTTTTCTCTCAGCGTGAGTAAATTTAATCTCTTACATAGATCAACAAGTAGCCTTTTTATTTTCATTTGACTTACTGTTAGAGTTAGAGCTAGATATGTTGTGTCACTTTCTTGCAGGGTCTGATATCAAGACAGAAGCCTTCAGCCTGGAGACAGGTCGCCTTATTGTCAGTCTGCTAGATGTATCCTCTTTAAGCTTACTCTTTAATTCTTTTTCTTTTTTTCATTTTTGCTTTGACTGTAATGACCCCACCCTTTTTCTTGCTCTTTTATTAATTATATTATCATGTTATTTTAGTGCCTGTTTCTCTGATTGCTTGTTTAATGGATTGAGTGCTTTATTGCTGATTTTTTAAGGTGACCTTGAGTGTTTAGAAAGGTGCCTATAAATAAAATGCATTATTATTATTATTATTATTATTAAGAAATGAATAAATTGTCCTCCCACAGTTGATGTTTTGAAACTGTACTTTAAAAATGTTGGGATGTGGGTGCATTATAATATACTGTGTGGAATTAAAATATGTGAACAATCAATTTAATTCATCATCCAGGATGTGCTTTTTATAAATCTTAACATTCCTCAGAAAGATGAAAGTGGCAAATTGGGGCTGATGGAATTCAACTTGCTTTGGAGCAAAATCCAGAAATACCTGGTAAGTTGTCATTGCAGCAGTGTATGAATATGAAATGAGTTTTGGTTATCATACCTGGTTGTATCCTGGGTCATATAGGCGATCTTCAAGAAACATGACACAGACAGCTCTGGCACCATGAACTCCCACGAGATGAGAGGCGCTGCCACTGAAGCAGGTAACAAACATTATCACCTGAGGAATCTCATCCACTAAAGTTATGGCAGTCTGGCCATCAATGTTTGAAAAAAACTTCTTTATTTACATTATGTATCGTAACCTTACTGCTTTACTGCAAAGTTTTCTCTGCAAGTTTACATTTTATAGCTTTAAATTCAGGGATAACATTTGCTTTCCTGATAAGAATCAAAATGAGATATTTAAATATGTTGCCTGCATATTTTAATTATTTTTGAACAGAGTATGCCACTATAGTTTACACACATATATACCAAGTTATGAGACACATATTGAAAATATGACATGCTTGTAAAAATGGAAAAATACAGCTTTGTAAATACAGCACTTTACCTATGATGCTTATTTTTCTGGGTTTTATTTGACCACTGAGCCCCACAGGCGTGTGTGTGTGTGTGTGTGTGTGTTTTTTTTCTGTGTGTGTGTGTGTGTGTGTGTGTGTGTGTGTGTGTGTGTGTGCGGTGTGTGGGTGTGGGTGTGGGTGTGTGGTTCCTGGCAGACTGGATAAGCCAGTTAGAGGACTCCCCCCCTGCACATAGATTTAATTCATTATACTTACCACAGGAACAAATAAGAGTGGGCCAGGCTTTGTAACTCTACCATTAGCACCCTGCTATTATCCAACACCTTTTAGAACATCATGCTAACTGATGGCTATTTTTCTTCCCCCAGGTTCCAGGTCAACAGTGGTGTGCTGCAGGCCATTGTCAGCCGTTATTCCGATGCTCAGTATGCCATAGACTTTGACTGTTTTGTGGGTTGTCTCATTAAACTGGAAATGCTCTTCAGTAAGTGTCCAGAAAACACAACTTTATCCATTCAGTATATCTAATATTGATTTGTAGACTCTGAGAGCGGTGGCATGTTGACATTACCAGAACCTTTTTTTCTGTCTCTCTACCAGAAATGTTTAAGACTCTGGAGAGAGCTGACACAGGGAAGATTGAGCTGGATATGCAACAGGTGTGTAAGACGATAACAAAAGCTCTTCTAGTTTAGACAGCTTGCTGTATAATGTTGTTTCCTCTTTCAGTGGCTGTGCCTGGCCATCTTCTGATCTGGAGACAAGACAAGAGAGATGATACCTGCTGGAGGATTAACAATACATGCATTGAATTCACCAAAAAATCACATTTATGTTTTACAAACTAAGTGTACTCAATGACAGTTCACAAGCACTCTATAAATTCCAAATGCTTGAAAACGACTAAAATGTGTTAGTAAATTTGAATCATATTTGCTGAACATAAACATGGGGATATGTTGTATCACTCACAAGTATTATTCCTTTTTTTTTTCTTTTTGGTGTGCAGTGGGAACAATTCTTATTAGTTGGTGTGTTTTGGCTCTTTTAGCTGTTGCAAAACTTCTGTAAAATGAAAGAAAATAAACTAACAAACTATGGCCTCTGGACTATCAGACTATAATTTATAAAACCTTGCACAGATCAGACACATATGGTTAAAATAGTCAGAGGTGAAATAGTTTTCACTGTTTATGATTGTTGGGGAGATTATTGCAGTAATGCAATTGCAGTCACTATGGTGTTTAGTAGGACCAAATGAGGTATAAATATAATTGTGATTTCATTTTACCAATCTAATCTTTTGTGGACCAGCACACGTTTCACATTCATCCATCTGGGCCACATCTGGGCCAATCACGGGCCATCAATCACAGCCAGAGGCAGAGTAACAGGACAGGTGAGATAGAGCATGTTTGGCATGAACAATAAAGGGTGTGAAGATAGTGGAGCTGCACATACGGCACAGAGCCTGTCTAAACACACACATATACACACACACACACACACACACACAAGACAGTTGTAAAAAGACAGAAAGTCTTAATCTTTTAAAATGTCTGGCATCGTAGCTAAACTTCAGCACAGCCGAGAGAAATCGCAGAAGATAGGATCCAACTCTCAGGCGGCCAAATACCTCAACCAGGACTTTGAATTGTTGAGAAAAAGCTGTCTGGAGAGAGGACAGCTGTTTCAGGGTGGCTGCTTTGAGGCTCTGCCCTCATCCTTAGGCTTCAAAGAACTTGGACCAAAGTCCTACAACGTTCGGGACATCACTTAGAAAAGACATAAGGTGGGTACAATAAGTAGATGGAAACAAACACCAAAAGATTCAACAGTCTCACTCTCTACTCGTCTACATGTCTGATGCATGGTCAAGGACCCCTGGCGTTAAGTTCCAACTTTTGCTTTGTTGTTCGACGTGGGAGTCCGTCAACGGTGATGCCGTCACTTTATGCGACTACTGACTCTATAAATAAGGACATTAAATGTCTGAAGTAGACACTAAATGTCTGATGATGTCACACTTTATGTGACACATAATCTCACAGAGACATTTCATGATGTCAAATTACTGTGACTCAGTCAATGACACTATTAGTGATGTCACTAGTGATATAACTAAGTTTTTGTTGACAAGGATTTGTGACTTCATCACTGACATCACTGACTCGTTACCTCACCCCATTTGAAGGCAGCATGTTACATCATCAATGACATCATGGTACGTTGTCTCTGTGACATCATCAGTGACATCACAAAACCTAGCCTTGAAAGTTTATAATTATTATAAATATATATATATATATATATATATATATATATTTTTAGCTCGTAAGTTAAGACTTCAAGTCACGACTCATGACTTGGTAACATTCCAGGCAACGTCACCACAAACCCTTCTAGTTAGCGTTAGACATATTTTGGGCTTCATTTAATAAACATAACCTGTAGTAGTACACAATTGTATGTGTATCGTTTTGATTACAATGTGCGAAATTACTTTACGTTGCCTATTTATGTCTATTTATTTGTATTTCTCAACGCATTACCAGCGCCACACGTCTGTGCACAGCATCAATAGGGCTCTATTGTTGTTAATGTGTGTGTGTGACGCGCAAAAATGTACAATGTAGCACCGATTGGTAGTATGATCGGTTGGTGGTACAGTTGTTGACTGCGCTCCAGGGCACTTTCACAGGTAGAAGGTTGTGAAAACACGAGTTACGGGTTGCCTGGAATGCAGCATATATATATATATATATATATATATATATTATATATATATATATATATATATATAAATAATTCCATACAAAAACCAGGGAAAGCCCATGTTACAGGGCTGATTTAATAAGCTAAGTTAGCTGTGTCTTCAAGTTCAGACTTGTTTGGTCGGTTAAGGAATTTAGTGAAGCTTCTCCAGTGCGGGTCTGGCTCCCACAAAGTTAGTGCCAGAGTCAGAAATGTGAAATGTTGTCCCTGTGTCCTTTGGAAGTTGAACAAGAGTAGGACTTGACAATCATTGTACAAGAAGGTGAACGTTAGCACGCTCCAAAATATAGCAAACTCACTGCCGCTATAACAAAATAAAGCAAATTGTAAATGCACTGCAACAATGATGAGGAAAACATATATGTAATTTATTTGACGACAAAGTCCTAATAATATCAACTTACCCGTAGGAACGTCAAGTAGTTTCTGCCAACTGTCTCTGAAACATTTGACAAGGGTTTGAGTCAGATCACTGAGACTTACCACCATCTACTGGAGAGTGCTGGGATTTAGAGACACACCAACATCTACTGGAGTGCTGGGATTTAGAGACATTACCACCTTCTACTGGAGAGTGCTGGGATTTAGAGACATCACCACCATCTACCGGGAGTGCTGGGATTTAGAGACATTACCAACCTCTACTGGAGAGTGCTGGGATTTAGAGACATCACCACCATCTACTGGAGAGTGCTGGGATTTAGAGACATTACCACCATCTACTGGAGAGTGCTGGGATTTAGAGACTTTACCACCATCTACTGGAGAGTGCTGGGATTTAGAGACATTACCACCATCTACTGGAGAGTGCTGGGATTTAGAGACATCACCACCATCTACTGGAGAGTGCTGGGATTTAGAGACATCACCACCATCTACTGGAGAGTGCTGGGATTTAGAGACTTTATCACCTTCTAATGGAGAGTGCTGGGATTTAGAGACTTTACCACCATCTACTGGAGAGTGCTGGGATTTAGATACATCACCACCATCTACTGGAGAGTGCTGGGATTTAGAGACATTACCACCATCTACTGGAGAGTGCTGGGATTTAGAGACATTACCACCATCTACTGGAGAGTGCTGGGATTTAGAGACTTTATCACCATCTACTGGAGAGTGCTGGGATTTAGAGACATTACCACCATCTACTGGAGAGTGCTGGGATTTAGAGACATTACCACCATCTACTGGAGAGTGCTGGGATTTAGAGACTTTATCACCTTCTAATGGAGAGTGCTGGGATTTAGATACATTACCACCATCTACTGGAGAGTGCTGGGATTTAGAGACATTACCACCATCTACTGGAGAGTGCTGGGATTTAGAGACATTACCACCATCTACTGGAGAGTGCTGGGATTTAGAGACATCACCACCATCTACTGGAGAGTGCTGGGATTTAGAGACTTTACCACCATCTACTGGAGAGTGCTGGGATTTAGAGACTTTATCACCATCTACTGGAGAGTGCTGGGATTTAGAGACATCACCACCATCTACTGGAGAGTGCTGGGATTTAGAGACATTACCACCATCTACTGGAGAGTGCTGGGATTTAGAGACATCACCACCATCTACTGGAGAGTGCTGGGATTTAGAGACATCACCACCATCTACTGGAGAGTGCTGGGATTTAGAGACTTTACCACCATCTACTGGAGAGTGCTGGGATTTAGAGACATTACCGCCATCTACTGGAGAGTGCTGGGATTTAGAGACATTACCGCCATCTACTGGAGAGTGCTGGGATTTAGAGACATTACCGCCATCTACTGGAGAGTGCTGGAATTTAGGGACTTTACAGCCATCTACTGGAGAGTGCTGGGATCGTCTCTTGAGACCCAAATTGTTTGTGACAACAACGGAAAAACTCAAAAGTACCCACACAAATAGAAAAAGATTTGCAAATATATTTACATTGTTGTACATTGTACAAGTTAATTTACAAATGATGAAATACGAGTTACAAATTAGACGCACGAACACAGATACACATTTGCACATTTAAATACTTATTTCATTGATTAAAGATGAACTGAACTGAACTGAAATAATCAGCGTTTATAATGTGTTGGTTATGACAAATAAAAAATTACACTAAAATTTTAATTAAAAAAAATCAATATAGCTTTTTTTAAGCAACACAAAAATTACATTTGTTAGTATTAGAACACTGATAATTTCGATGATGTCACTGGCATGGTAGGACCTGCGAAGGTATATAGGCAGCATATTATCTCACAGCATATATCTCACTCACATTGCTCGGTGTCTTCATCCGGAAATGTGTTGCTTTTCCATTCCTATCCGTGTTTCCTCTAGGAGATACTACAAACCACGCACTAGCTTGCAACATTTCTGCAACCCCTCCTCTCTTACCTATCCCACCCGTTCCACACACACCCAACACCTTGTTGCAGGTGGCCTATGGAATTGCCAATCTGCCACTCGCAAGACTGAGTTCATCTCTGGCCTTGCCAACCTGAAATCCCTTGACTTCCTTGCTCTCACTGAGACCTGGATTACACCAACCAACACATCCACCCCTGCTGCTCTCTCTTCTGGCTACTCTTTCACCCACACACCCAGACCCACTGGGAGAGGTGGTGGGACAGGCCTACTCATTAACCCCAAGTGGAGATTTTCTCTCTACCCACTGCCACAGTTTACTCCACTCTCTTTTGAACTTCATACTGTCACCATAACACATCCGGTACAACTAGTAATCATTGTTATTTACCACCCACCAGGGCTCCTCGGGGGAGTTTCTGAAGGAGCTGGATGTCCTTCTTTCAAACATCCCTGAAACTGGTCCCCACTGGTACTTCTGGGCAACTTCAACATCCAGACAGAGAAGTCGGCGCGCCTTTCTTCACCTTTCTTCTCTTCTTTTGCCCTGTCTCTCTCCTTCACCACCCACTCACAAAGCTGGTAACCACCTAGATCTCATATTCACCAAAAACTGCTCTACATCAAACCTCACTGTTACTCCACTCCATACCTCAGACCATTTCTTCATCTCTTACTCTCTCCCACTCTCCCAAGCTCACAACCATATCTCAAGAGACACCGTACCTGTCCGCCGTAATATTCGTTCGCTCTCTCCTTCTTCTCTGGCGGCATGTTCTCTATCTACCCTCCCTCCATCTGACTCTTTCTTACTCATGCCTCCTAATGCTGCCACAGACACTCTACTCTCTACTCTATCCTCCTCTCTTGACTCTCTCTGCCCTCTTACTTCACGACCGGCTCGTAAGTCCTCCCCAGCGCCGTGGTTATCTGACTCGGTACGTGCTGAAAGATCAACTATACGGGCGGCGGAAAGGAAATGGTGGAAATCTAAACACCCAGATGATCTGCTTACCTATCAGTCTCTTCTTTCCTCCTTCGCTGCCTCCATTTCTGCAGCAAAAAGCTCTTTTTATCAAACTAAAATTGAATCCTCTTTCTCAAACCCTTTTTTCCATCTTCTCTAACATGCTAGATTCCCCCAGTCCACCTCCTCCCTCCTCCCTCCTACCAACCCACTTTGTCAACTACTTTGTAAAAAAGATAGATGACATACGCTCTTCCTTCTCCACCACACCTCCTGAAATTACCTTACCATCTATCACATCCAGTACTCTTTCCTCTTTCACCCCTCTATCTCCAAATCAAATTCTTACTTTGATTACCTCTGCCCGTCCAACCACCTGCCCCCTGGATCCTATCCCTTCTCACCTTCTCCAGTCCATTGCACCTGACCTTCTTCCTTTCCTCACTCATCTCATTAACATCTCCTTGTCAACTGGCTGTTTCCCCAATGCCCTTAAAGAGGCAAGAGTGACCCCACTACTCAAAAAACCAACACTTGACTCCTCTGATGTCAATAACTATAGACCCGTCTCCCTTCTTCCATTTCTATCTAAGACTCTTGAGCGTGCCATTCATAATCAACTCTCTACCTATCTCCACCAGAACAACCTTCTTGATCCCCACCAGTCTGGCTTCAAGGCTGGTCACTCAACAGAAACTGCCCTCCTTGCTGTCACTGAGCAGCTTCACTTTGCTAGAACAACCTCTCTCTCCATCATCATCTTTCTTGACCTTTCTGCTGACACAGTGAACCACCAGATCCTCATTTCGACACTCCAGGATCTGGGTGTCTCAGGCTCTGCGCTCTCTTTGCTGACATCTTACCTGGCAGACCGAACCTACCAGATAACTTGGAGAGGATCTAGCTCAGAACCTTGCCCACTCAAAACTGGGGTTCCCCAGGGATCAGTCCTGGGTCCCCTCCTCTTTTCTCTGTACACCAACTCTCTTGGATCTGTCATCCAGTCGCACGGCTTTTCTTATCACAGCTACGCAGATGACACCCAAATAATTCTTTCCTTTCCTGAGTCTGAAACTCAAGTCGCGGCACGTATCTCGGCCTGTCTGACTGACATCTCTTCTTGGATGTCCGCACACTGAAACTCAACCTTGACAAGACTGAGCTCCTTTTCATTCCAGGGAAGGGCTCTCCTACCCAAGACCTGACTATAATAATTGACAACTCTGTGGTAGTCCCCACCCAGACTGCTAAAACCTGGGTGTGACACTTGACGACCAACTCTCCTTCACTGCTAACATTGCTGCAACCACCCGATCGTGTAGATACATGCTGCATAACATCAGAAGGATACGTCCCCTTCTAACACAGAAGGCGGCTCAGGTTCTGGTTCAGGCTCTAGTCATCTCACGTCTAGACTACTGCAACTCCCTCCTGAGTGGCCTACCTGCATGTGCCATCCGACCTCTGCAGCTCATTCAGAACGCAGCAGCTCGACTTGTCTTCAACCTCCCGAAGTTCTCTCACACTACAGCGCTCCTCCGCTCTCTTCACTGGCTACCAATTGCAGCCCGCATCCGCTTCAAGACACTAGTACTTACATACAGGGCCATGAACGGATCAGCCCCAGCTTACATCCAGGACATGGTCAAACCATATACCCCAACCCGCTCACTTCACTCTGCATCAGCCAAACTGCTTGCTGCCCCCTCACAGCGAGGGAGAACTAATCACTCAACCAAATCCCGACTGTTCACTGTCCTGGCTCCCAAATGGTGGAACGAGCTCCCCATCGACATCAGGATGTCTGACAGCCTACACATCTTCCGCCGAAGGCTAAAAACACATCTCTTCCGACTACACCTCGGATAAAATTAAAAATGTCTCTTTGTAGCTTTGCTTACTTAAAGCTAATGCATTTGCACTTAATACTTGTTGTCTCGAGTTTGTACCTTCAAAGTTGAAAGCACTTAATTGTAAGTCACTTTGGATAAAAGCGTCAGCTAAATGGCATGTAATGTAATGTAATGTAATAATATTAAATACACATGAAAATGAGTAATTTTAATGGCATGGGTTACACATTTGAGCCTGTGA
The DNA here is from genome assembly GCF_010015445.1 of Perca fluviatilis. NCBI lineage: Eukaryota > Metazoa > Chordata > Actinopteri > Perciformes > Percidae > Perca > Perca fluviatilis. Next base: position 41,099,287 of record NC_053118.1, read on the forward strand.
GGGACAAGCCTGTAGTGTCTGACTACCACCACATGGAGGATGATCAGTTTCAGGCTACACCTTCGGATCATTTGGGGGGGAGTGACCTTCTTATTGTCTATGGGAGTGACTGGTGTGTGTGTGGGCGCTGCCGGAGCATGGACTGCAACTGAATCCATCTGTGATTGGACAAATTCATCCAATGGGATCGCTTGTTAAGTTACCTGCACGCAAAATGTTAAAACCAAAATAAATAAAGTTTGAAAAAAGAAAAAAAAGTTTGCTCCCCGTAGGAGAGTCACCCCAGGTTGACCATAGATGCACGGAGGATTCACCAGTTTTGACGCGGCAGATTTTTTTCCTTGTGGTCGTTGATGGATATTGCACAAATGGATACTACACAGATACCTCTTACTAAGGAACTAGCAGCTTTTTCTGCGAGTTGAACTCCCTCTGCATCAACGATTTGCCCTGAGGCGGTGAACATCAGCTAGCATCAGGATGAGTAGAAAGGGACATTGGAGTCTGTTTACAGACCTGCTGTGGTTTAGCTAGCAGCTAGTAACGCATTATTATTGATCTGTGATATCATCGTAGTCAGGATGTATTCATACAGTCTATGGTCGGAGTGCTAGCTTGTGGAGTTTGACATAAGTGTTTCCAACATGTTTAGCTGCTAGCCCTTTCCCTAGGTTGGAGCGTGTGGTATCTAGCTTGGTTTTGTGACCCACTTTCAATGAATGGCCAGTGTGTCAGTCTCAGTTTTGTTGAACGCTATAAAGCCTACATGTTAGGCTTTATTTGTGCGTGTAAGTGAATATGTACGTGTTTTGTGTATGTGACAACAACGTTACATCCAGCCCTTTGCCTAGTAGACTAGCTAGCGTGCTGGATAACAGCTAAACATCCCTCTCTGTCCTCTGCCTGATGGGAGCGTTTCAGCGCCCTGTCTCTGCGGCAGATAGCATCGCTGGTGTTGGTACTTGCCGCTGGTCTATCGGTCGGCCCTGTACTGTAGTCTGAAAAGTCGATCATTGAGGGTATGGCCTCAGGTTTCAGTCTGTTGGACTTAACCCTCACCAGTGACCCTGTTGTATCAAAAGTACAGCTCTCTAAATAGTCTGTCGCTAAAAAATGCTGGCTAAATCCAGGGGCTGTTGGAGGGCTAGCCAGTTTTAAGGCAGCTAGCCATGAGTTTAGGACTGGTTTCCTTGTCAAAGGTAGCCTGTGGAAATGTATTGTAACCCCAGCTGCCTTAGCCCCCATTACTGCAGCCAGGGGTAATACAGTATGAACCCCCCTAAACCTGTTGGTTGCCGTTTCCTCAGCCATGTCCGTTAGCCTCTGACTGTTTACATTCCACGGCTGCTTACCATGCCAGTGACGTAGCTGGTTGTGGAATTTCAACATGGCGGCGCCCATTTAACAACAACAACACTTTCAATGTACCATTTCATCCCTTTTAACAAATTCAGCCATTTTAATCATTGTACCAACGAGAAGAAATAAAATACATCTGTTATATCACCTTTACTCAAATTCCAGTTCAGTTCATCTTTAAAGGTGCTGTAGGTAGGATTGTGAAGATCCAGGACTTAGCCAAAAATGTTTAACATTGACAACTTCTCAGTCCCTCCCCCCTTTCTGTTAAAGCCCAGAACGGTCTCATAAGCCACAGGAGCAGGATTTGTTTTTGTTATTACCTGCTTCATGTAGCACCTTTAACACTAAAATAAGTACGAAGTAAAATGAACTGTTTACCATTCATTAATAGTGCTCTCTCTGGACTTTGTGAGAGAAGAAGAAACTCTGGCTGCAAAGTTTATAAATCAGCATATCAACAAGGGGATGAACAATAACGGTTGCACCAAGGTGATGAAAGTGTGTGCTGTTGTGTGTCCCTGTGTGTGTAACAAACATAGTGTGCGCGCACTGTGCACGAGCCTAGGAGCATTTTACTAATGCTCTGTTAAAATAACGTTATTGACTTTAGACCAGGTTTTTGTTGGTCAATGGCGTGATCACTTCCCGCTGCCTCAAGATAGTAATAGTCCCAGAATGCACCTGAACACACCTCCCTGTAAGACCAGCACGCCCAGAATGCACCTGAACACACCTCCCTGTAAGACCAGCACGCCCATAGGTCCACAGATGGGCGCATTTGTGTCAGGCTTTGGGCGCCCCGGGTGCGGATAGGGCCCCTTGTGTTTGTTATCTCAGAAGAAGCAGAGCACCCTTTAACATTGTTGTCTACAGACTGAAGGATTGTACTGTCAGTCCTTGTGAGTATGATGCTGCAGGTTCTAACAGGTACATTGTAGTCACATGTGATGTTAAAGGAGATCCTGTTCACTTTGATAGGTTTCTGTCTTATTAACCAGCTGATGAATCAGTGGATCTTCTGTCTCTTGTTGAATAAAACACATCTGACAGTTTACTCTGTTTTTTAATGCAGTCCTCTTTAATTACTGAGATATCCATGTTTGTAGTCTCTTACAGCCAGACCGTCCTCCAAACCTTCCTCCACAGCGCTGTGGAAGAAGGTCTGGCTAGTCCACACATATGCAAATAAGCCAAATAACCCAAAATGTTTAACAATTGTATTAACACCACAGACAAAAACACCCTGGACCAGTTACAATCTTACCATTTCTGGCAGGTGTTATTGCAGCATGGTCAGCGGTTTTCGGCTGGCTCAGCGAAGCTCGGCTACCATCACAGAAGTCTGTGTTGTTAACAAACCAAAATGTCATCTTATTGTGAAAATCTGCTCCAGTTGCAGCTCTTCCTACCTGCTTCCTCAAGGTGTAGCTGTCATTCTTACCAGGAAACCAGTTACCTTTCCCTCCAGGCATCGAGTCAACTCTATGGACCGTCTGAAGAAACTGTAAGTTGATTGTTTGAAATCCTTTTTTTACATTTAAATGTCCTTTCAGAGGCTGTTACAGTTTAGTTCAGCCAACAGTCATTATTTAGCTTTATATTTTTTTTTCGACATTTAAACGCCATCATATAAAAGCTGTTAGAGACTTTTTCACACTTCACTGATGGTCAAAGGTAACCACAGGAAATCAAGAAGGAAAGTTAAGATGTGGTTTTCACACTTTGTTCTGATGCAGACGCTGACTAACGTAGGTACTAGGTAACTGATGACCTCCAAGAACAGACCAACATTAAAAAATACTTGTGTTAATATCACAACGTTGTCAGTTTACAGTTAGGATGTCCTAATGTTTGCATGCACTTTTGAATGTGTGTGTGTCTCTCTCTCTCTCTCTATGTGTGTGTGTGTGTGTGTGTGTTTATGTGTGTGTGTGTGTGTGTCTGTGTGTTTAACCCCACAAACCTGATTTTTTGATCATCAGTTGCAGCCCATCCTTCCTGCTTCCTCAAGGTGTGTCTGTCATTCATACCAGGAAACCAGTTACCTTTCCCTCCAGGTGAGTCAACACTTTGGACCGTTTGAAGAAACTGTAAGTTGATTGTTTGAAATCCTTTATTTTTTTTTACATTGGAATGTCCTTTCAGAGACCGTTACAGTTTAGTTCAGCCAACAGTCATTGTTTAGATTTTTGTTTTTCTTCAACATTTAAACGCCTGTGTGTGTGTGTGCATGTGTGTGTGTATGTATGTGTGTGTGTGTGTGTGTGTGTGTGTGTGTGTGTGTGTGTGTGTGTGTGTGTGTGTGTGTGTGTGTGTGTACATAGTATGAATCTGCAGCATTCTCTAACAGCTTTTATATGATAATGTAAAGAGATGTTAGATATGTCAGAGTAAAGTCTCTAACAGCTTTTATATGATAATATAAAGAGATGTTAGATATGTCAGAGTAAAGTCTCTAACAGCTTTTATATGATAATATAAAGAGATGTTAGATATGTCAGAGTAAAGTCTCTAACAGCTTTTATATGATAATATAAAGAGATGTTAGATATGTCAGAGTAAAGTCTCTAACAGCTTTTATAACTCTGTGTTCTCCAGATCAACATGAAGATCTCTATCTTTGCTGGTGTTCTGCTGATCTCTGCTGCCGTGCTCTCTGTGGACGGACAAAGTTGGGCTCAGTTTCAAAATAAGCATATCAACCCTGGGATGACTGCTGGCCAATGTACCCAGGTGATAGCAGCCAGAAAAATCGTGAACCCACCCACACTCAATAACCCAAAAATCAGCTGTAAGGGTATCAATACCTTCATCAGCACACAGGATGTGAATGCGGTCCCAGACATCTGTGCTAAGGGAGGAGGAGACCCATATGGCACCAAGGGTATGACAATCAGCAAAGCTAGTTTCCCAATTGTTGACTGTAACCTGGTGAAGCAGAATCCACCTGCTGTTCCCTACAACTGTCGGTATGGTAACGGTGTTCCTTCTACCAAGAAAATTATAGTCAGATGTGAAAACGGTAAACCTGTTCATTTTCATGGAAGTAAGTAATCTGTTACTACCTGATGAATCAGAGTAATCTGTTACTACCTGATGAATCAGAGTAATCTGTTACTACCTGATGAACCAGAGTAATCTGTTACTACCTGATGAATCAGAGTAATCTGTTACTACCTGATGAATCAGAGTAATCCGTTAATACCTGATGAATCAGAGTAATCTATTACTACCTGATGAATCAGAGTATTCCGTTACTACCTGATGAATCAGAGTAATCTATTACTACCTGATGAATCAGAGTAACTTACGTCTCCTGTTGAATAAAACACATGTTGACAGTTTAACTCTGGGTCTGTTTTTAATGCCGTCATTTTCACTCATTCATAAAGAAGATCACAGATCAACATAATAATAATATATTATTTGTAAAGCACCTTTCACACCTTGATTACTGCTCTGTGGTTTGGTTCAACAACAACTATTAATAAACTACAAGTGATTCAGAATAAAGCTGCATGTGTATCTCTCTCATGTGGGTTTGGATCAGATGTTGATAAAATGCATGAAAGGCTCTCATGGTGTAAAGTTTAAAATAGATTTGTGTATTCACTAATGTTTTTTTACATAACATTATAATAAAAAAACACCTTTTACTTTATTAACAAAACTATCCTTTAGTACTGATACACATCATTATCCAACGAGGCATGCAGTTGGAGGTAGTTTTATTTTACCCAAAGTGAAAACCAAAACAATTCAAAGTTCAGTTAGGTCCAGAGCAATGTGGGAATGGAACTGTGAGAGTGAGTCTGTTACAGGACTTTTTGTAATATGTTATCTCTTAAAATAGATTGATTTGGAGTAGCATAATGTCTTTTTTTAAATTAACTGCGTTAACTGTAAAATTATATACGATTTGTATTTTCAAATGTTGTGCAATGTGAAGTAATATCTGTGTGTGTATGGTGTGTACTGTGAAGTAATATCTGTGTGTATGGTGTGTCTCTCTAGGGCCTATTTAGATAATATACATTTTTGTGTCTCTCTAGGGCAAAATAGAAAGCCACTTGCTCCCCCCGGTGTCGGCATCAGGTCATAGCAGGTTTAAAAAAAAACGCTACTACTTTCCTCTGAGATAATTAGTGAAGCATTTCTTGAAAAATAGCCCTGCTGAGTGTCTTGTAACAAGTATATATATATATATATATAAATTCAGAAGCAAACACATCATGTTATGTTTGATTAAGTTTACAGCAGAGTAGGAGCTTTGGTTCCCCCATCGGATTGATTTATGCCATTTATGAATCCACATCACAGACCGTATATTGTAACTGATAATTGAAGTCCTGAGATTGTGCAGGGTAGGGTGAGCAATCGCTCGGATATATTTCTGATGGTAAGGAAATGAGTGTGGTCATTGAGGATTAATGAAATTGGCTGATGTTTTGCAGGTAAATATATTTTTAATTATTTACAAGGGAATCATAACAATAAAAAGCACACACATTGCATCACAACACAAATAACACATTTGCCTTTAAAACATGGCTCCACTTGCAAGCAGATATGGCTACAGTATCCGGGATAGTCATTTTCAGAAAAGAACCCCCCGGAGGTGTCCTCTCCGTCCGCATCCTGTGTATTCGTCACAGTCTTTGAAGAGAGAGAAGCACTCAACGCAGCAGGAGATCTGATAAGGTATTCTATAGTTTCTCTTAAACTCCTCTGAAAATGCATTCCAGTTCACCACACCTGATGACAAAAGAACAGAAAGGTCAGAAAATACTGAAATGTTTTGGGCTGTGTTTTAGAAGTATAGAGTATCTCATAATATTGTTTGTCACTGGATTACCAGTGAAATGCTTGCAGGAGAAAAAAAGCTGTTAAGTTTGGCTGCAATGCTTTATTATAATTTTTAAGACGGACGCCTGTCTCGCAAAGCCTTCGTATTGACCTCGCCGCAATATAAGAATGGGCAAGCCAGCATGTCATCTAAAATAAAGGAAGGAGGGCAGAAGGAAAGAAACTCTTACTTACTGTCAAGCCAGAGGAAGTGTGCTTCCTTCCGAAATGACTCCTCTCTCACTATCCTCCACAAACGTGGACATGTGAGAGCCAGGGAATGAGTAGCTGGGTCTCCGTCATGCAGCACCACAAGCAAAAACATAGTTCTCAAAATTTCCATAGGCAGCTGTGAACATAAAACATGGGTATGCATGTCAAAACTGCATGGAAATTCAGATGTTTCAGGATGTTTTTTCTAAACAACAAATTGGTAAAAGAATGAGACAAAGTTAAAAACAGAAGTATTGAATATACATACATTATATGCAATCGCATATATATCGCCCCATGTTGGTTGATCCTGCAGCGGCCCGGCTTCGAGTTCGACCTGCGGCCATCGTGTATTTAAAGTAGGCATACCTGTGATTACGAGCTCTTCCATTTTCCACAGGATAAAGGAATTCTGCAAGAGATAGAGCTGGTTGTTGTGGGGCAGTGATAGGTGGAGGTGGCTGTGATGCGTCCCCAGACTGATGTCTTCTAAAGGATGTGGGGACAGGTGGGGCTGCGACATTTGGGGGAGGGGGGTGTAGCCTCCCCAGCTGAAAGATGGTCTTCATGGTTGGGTAGTTTATTCACTCTCTATGCAGAAATCAACCTAAATTAAAAGCCTAATACAATATTAAATTAAATATTAAATGATTCTCCTTTGAACCTTCTGTCACATCCAATATACCGTAGTAATTGCATTTCTATCTCTCAAGCTACACAGTTTCATGTCGCTAAACAGGCTCATTAGCGTGGTAATTAACTGCAGGCTATGTTGACATGCTAGCTTTACTTGCACATACTCATCTCCAAGTCCGTAAAACTCTTAAACGGTATATCATAAAGTGACTGACAATACAAATGATATTAGAGTAAACACTGACAAACCTTGTTCCTTTATCAGCCAGATGATAAACAAGATAAGCATACACCATGCTTTATTTTGCAGAGGATCAGCAGCACATGTTGCCCGCGGCCTCAGCCAGCTTATAATACTTCTGGTTTCAATCTTTTCAAAATAAAAGCACTAGCTAGCAAGTTAGCTAGCTTTAGGTAATCAAAATGACTCTGTTCTCTGGCAGATTCTTCTGTGATTAACTTATGTTAGAGCTAACATAACAACCCGTTCTCATTCCGAACTTGTAAAATAAGTACGTTTGGTCAGTGTCCTTCAGCGTCTGATGCGACGAAAAAGGCACCCTTCGGCGTATTTGTGTAACGTACTGGGGAGAGCCGCAGTTGGATGAGATTTAGTGAGTGGTATGTAATGGGAAATTGCGCTATTGGTATGGTGGATGGGTAAAACACTGGACTTTCACTCAGAACAGGAGACCTTTCGGGGCGGGTTTTTTTCCTCTCCCGTTCGCGTTTTTTTGAGGCGCCCTTTCCCGTTGTTTTTCTCCTAAACCCATCCTCCCGCGATTCCGTTATTGCGCTTCACCCCGCGGTGTGTTTTACCGGCGTTTGAGGTGTCCTTTCCCCGTTGTTTTTCTCCGACCAAGCGCGTGAAAAGGGACGAAAAAGGGACGGCAATAGTGGCGACCAAGCATGTTTACATGAGACGCTAAAGGAGACTTTTAACGTCAAATAAGAACGAGAAAGGCTCCTGACCGAACGTCCTTATTTTACGAGTTGGGTGTGAGAATGTGTTGGACATAACAGCCAAGCTAGCTCTAAGTGACCCACATATTATTTATTTATTTATTTCACAATTTATTTTCACATTTAATAATCCATAGCAGTTTCCAATGTTTTTATTTTGAAAAGATCGAAACCGGAAGTATATAGTTGTTCCCACAAGCAGGCAAAGTGAGCAGATCATACAAGCAAAACGTTTTATGTTTAACTCGTTTAGCACCAGAGGCCTGTACTACGAAGCAAGATCAACATGTCCTGGATCTCTTTCAGTAATCCGGCTTTACCTAACCTAACAACCGCGGTGCAGCATAACCTGTATCACGACGCTGGTTATAACCTAGTTCAGTCAACTCAGGGTTTCCCGATCCAGCGAAAAAAAAAAAAAAACAATACAGTCGCTGCTTCTAAAACTAAAACAAAAGGAAAGAAGCTGGCAAAAAAATAGCCGACGCTGTAGATGCGTAAATCACTTAATCACTCTTATCAATATCACTTCCTCATCAGTCAGGCACAATATGTGACCATATTTACACTTGTGCTTTCCATAAACTGTCGTTGCTATAGCCTATTATTTCAGCTGCAACCCTGGCAGTGGGAAGCAATCGTGAGAGCAAATAAAAAATATATAAAAAACATAATTCAAACCGATAATAGCGTTGGCGACACACGGCTCAAGAAGCTATCCGTATATGCCGATATGTAATTCCCTCCCATTAATATATATATATATATATATATATATATATATATATATATATATATATATATACCCATTAACATTCCCTTATGAAATAGGCTATATAGCCTATTTCATAAAAATACCCATAAGGGAATGTTAACGGTTGTCAGTCTCCAAATGTTTTCACTTTTATGAGCGCACCTCTCTCTCCTCACACCGAGCTCCACCTGATCTTCTAAAGAACGGTGACGCCGTTATCAATCAACCTATTGATTGGTCAGTAGGCGGTGCTTTAACACTGAGTATTGATTGGTCAGTAGGCGGTGCTTTATAACACTGAGTATTGATTGGTCAGTAGGCGTGCTATACGCACTGAGTATTGATTGGTCAGTAGGCGGGGCTTTAACACTGAGTATTGATTGGTCAGTAGGCGGTGCTTTAACACTGAGTATTGATTGGTCAGTAGGTGGTGCTTTTACACCGGTTGATCTCTGATCTCCAACTTAACCTGCTCCCGACCAGGTTAGGCGTTCAGCATGAGTTACCACGACGATTGAACCCGATAACAAGTGATCCACCTTCGTAGTACAGAAAATCCTGGGTTGAGCCTTAAGTTAGCTCGTTAACGTCAAATCCTACTTCGTAGTACAGGCCTCTGGTTGGTAAGGGCATAATGTTGGTCATTGTTTCCTCTAATATTGTTTGTATTTTCGGTCACTTTATGATATGCTGTTTAAGAGTTTTAAGGACTTGGAGATGAGTATAAAATAAAAAAGATGGATATATTTAAACTAAAAGTATTTCGTTTTCCTTGTTTTCTCAGCTCTTTCAGTGGTTAGATGCCGTGTGTTCAAGGCATGTTTGAAAGTGCAAAGGAAAAATGAAGTCTTGGTGAACCATTAGTTAAAGAGAGCCAGACCATCTTTCAGCCAGGGAGGCTACACTATGATAATGATTATTTATAGTTCATAGTATACTGTGATTTATATAAACAAACATGTGAATGCTGTGATTGCTGGCTGTCAGATGCATCAATGCATTAATATTCTGGACACAATCTAGATAATGGATAATCATGATCGTCAAGGTAGCTCACCACTCACTAGGTAGAGTGTGTACCATTAAGGCTGCCCTATCAAGTTTTGTTGTCATTTGAGTGTACAATATGTGTAAAGATTTGACGGTGATCTAGTTAACGATCAATTCTTGCATCCGTAGCTTTTGCATGCATTTAAAAGAAATTGATATATCCCACTTGGTTTGTTAGGTTTCAAGAGAGGAAAACTATCCAGAAGACATGACAGTGAAGATGACAAGAGCGGGAAAATATCCAGTGTAATCTCCATACAGGACTTAAACTGTTATTGAGTCTTCAGTGGAAAGAAAGATGAGAACTGACTGAGTAAAACTCAGAATCAAATGAAAACCTTGTTTACATTTTGAATATGTGTGCATAACAGAAGGTTGTCATGAAGATTTGATTTCACATTGACAGTGTTTCACTAATGTTTAAAAGCTGTGTTAATGTTTAAGTCAAAGAGTACTAATAAACTGTGAATCATTGTTTAGTTATGTTTATTCAGAACTGTTATGCATTTATCAAGTGTTAGTTAAGGTGCATATGTTCTTAACTTTACAATAAGTCTATCAAAGAGCATTAACACCTGTTTAGTTATGGTTTAGTAATGCTTATTCCGTATTGTTATACAGTAATTAAGTATTAGTTAAGGTGCATATGTTCTCAACTTTACATAAGTCTTCCACAGAGCATTGATAATTGTTTAGTTATGGTTTAGTAAGGCTTATTCAGTATTGTTACACATTAATTAAGTGTTAGTTATGGTGCATATGTTCTCAACTTTTCAATAAGTCTACCAAAAACCATTAATAACTGTTTAGTTAAGGTTTATTCAGTATTGTTATACATTAATGAAGTGAACATTTAACATTAAGTAATGCTTAATATAGCATGCACAATAATTCATATAGGTTTGGCTTTAAGTTAATGTCTACATGAAGACAAAGGAAGAAGCAAACCTCTGCATGGAGACTATGGAGTCTTTTAACTGATCTCACCCTCTACCAAAAGTAAGTCATATGTTGGAGGATGGACAAATATAGTGGACAAAGGTATGTGCACAACCATAACCCGTAAATAAAGAATAAAAAGTTTTCTCATAATGACATGGCTTGGCCGTGAACCTTAACCCTTTAGGGGACGGGTTTTATTTTTCCAAATACTAGATTTTGACACCAAAATTTCAGAAGGCTCTGGCTTGAAAGTGGTTTGAGATAGAGACAAAGTGTAAATGAAACAAATATTGAGAATGACCTAACGTTTATGTGGGGAGTACATTCTCCCATCTAATTTGCATATTATGACATCATATGGCGGCAGCCATATTGGCTTATATAATTTCCATGAAATACCTGATATTTTGAAAGAGAGTTGAAGTTATTTCATCAGATTTACCCCCACCCCCCCTCCATCCATTTGTTATGTTGTCCACATATCAAATGAACAGGGAAAAAGTAAATTGTAAGCCAACAGTCGTAAACTAGAACTATTACTACACCACAAAACTCATGTAAACAGTAGGCGTTTTTTTTAATTAGTTTTTTTGCATTGAAGCATGATGTATTTCTGAGCTAAGGTCTAAGTAGTGGAGTGGTGTGTGTCTCTTCTCTGCTCTGACGGCAGGCTGGGACTGCTGCACGAGACTACTGAGAGACTGACTGCCTGTGGCCTTATGGCTGCCAGTGCTGCACATCTTAATATTCTGAATGTGAACGGCCAAATGGTGATGAGACGCTTTACATTTTCCTTGTGGGACAGAGTTATCTCCTTTCCTTTCATAAAGGATGGTCCAATGTATCCTATGCTAAAGGAGGTAACACAGGAAGCATTGATGAACCTTTCCTTACCACTTTGACAATTCCAGCAGCTCTTACCACGGCAGCAGCTTTACCTGACTATTGGACCGCAGCCTCGGTTTAACGAGCGACTATGATAATTGGCGACTTTCAGTCAAATATGTCTGTGGTTGTCGTAGTGACGGCAGCTGAAAAAAGGAAGAGAACACGTAGCTGTCATCATGAATACCCCTTTAAGTTTATTATGAAAATGTTAAAACATAGGGTTACCACAGACACACACACACACAGAGAGACACACACACACACAAAGAAATGTGTTTGTTTGAGGATGAGTTGAGGATTGAGCCACCAGGGGCCTGTTTCACAAAACCAGGATAAGGGATTAAGCCGGGATTTCCCAGTTATCCTGGATGAATTAAGCCTTGATTCGGTTTCACGAAAGCGGAGGCACATAAATCACCATGGAGATTTATTCTGTACAGCTAGCCTGCTCCCGACCAGGCTAACAGCCAGGCTAACAGCTAGCCTGCTCCTGACCAGGCTAACAGCCAGGCTAACAGCTAGCCTGCTCCTGACCAGGCTAACAGCCAGGATTTATTTAATCCTGGAGCCTTTTCTGATCATCCAGCAGTGGTTTTACCATATTGTTATTATCAGCCTGGATTAAAATACAACAGGTGCATATTGCTGTTTATTTAAGTACTGTTATTATTTAAAGTTGTGACCATTATTTTTTTATTTATAATTATTCATGTGACAGTCTTTGTTACTGTTATATTGCTGTATGAAGACTGCTGTTCATATTGTTATTATAAGTTTAATTAATATATTTATGATAATAAAAGTTGATACAAAGTTTCAAATGTGTTTTTTTTAAAATGAAGTCTGTTACTAAGGGCCATACATGCAATGCTGTACATTTCTATAGTTGACCAATGCACCTTGAATTATTTTAGTTGATTAATTTTTTTTAATTCTTTAACAATAAGGATCATGTTTGTTCCACTTCCATGTGCATTGTATTTGGCATTCTTAGCACACAATTTATGTTGTCCAGTAAACTGGGAATATAATTGGGGAGGATTGTACAATTTAAGAACATATCCTAATTGTACAATCCTCCCAAATGATAGTCTTAGTTCACTGGACCAGTAACTATCTAGTGATGTAGGCTACTGTACATTCATGTAACAACAGGTAGGACAGGAGGACAACCCAATGGTTTTTACCTTATATTGGGGGAAATAACTGATGAATACACTCTGTTCCATTCATGTTTACAGTGTGCATGGAATTTATCACTTAATTATCTTCATAGTTTCTAGATTTTAGTGTCCAAGTTCTTCAGTGTCTTTATTTTCTATGTCCATATATACAGGGAGCAAGGCATATAATATGTAGAGAAGGAAACTCTGGCCTCTATAAAAAATAAAAAAATGAAACGCGTGAAAAAGCGTGGCAGATAATAGCGGACCGACTTAATGATAGTATAAAAATATACATTTATGAAATACTGCTCTTAACTGAAACCATTCAATGAGTCACTGTCCTTTGAAAAACGAACAGTTGTAGGCTACACATTGCATTAAAAGCGAGCAGTGGAAGTTAATATGACTTAGGAAACTTATAATATATATACAATTACACATTCAGTCGGTCCGTGATCGTCTGCCTCGCTTTCTCGTTGTTTCATTACAGCTGCCGTGTTTCTTTTCTTTTTAAACAAATAATGTGTTTCACGTCATCATACTTCCACAAAAAGCTGCTGCTCACTCTGTATAAAGTATGTACAATGCGTAGTCTCCATTGTGGCATCAGTAAATCTGTGATCGACCTCGCGGTCTTTTGAGGAAAGCCGTGGACGCGCATCTATCTGAATGACTTCAGCCTGGCTCGACCTAGTTTAAACTCCTAGTCTCTCTCCTCAGCCTGCGCAGGCCCTAGTCTCTCCTCCTCAGCCTGGCTCGACCTAGTCTCTCCTCCTCAGCCTGGCTCGACCTAGTCTCTCCTCCTCAGCCTGACTCGACCTAGTCTCTCCTCCTCAGCCTGACTCGACCTAGTCTCTCCTCCTCAGCCTGGCTCGACCTAGTCTCTCCTCCTCAGCCTGGCTCGACCTAGTCTCTCCTCCTCAGCCTGGCTCGACCTAGTCTCTCCTCCTCAGCCTGGCTCGACCTAGTCTCTCCTCCTCAGCCTGGCTCGACCCTAGTCTCTCCTCCTCAGCCTGGCTCGACCTAGTCTCTCCTCCTCAGCCTGACTCGACCTAGTCTCTCCTCCTCCTCAGCCTGACTCGACCTAGTCTCTCCTCCTCAGCCTGACTCGACCTAGTCTCTCCTCCTCAGCCTGACTCGGCCTAGTCTCTCCTCCTCAGTCTGACCTAGTCTCTCCTCCTCAGCCTGACTCGACCTAGTCTCTCCTCCTCAGCCGGCTGGAGCCTAGTCTCTCCTCCTCAGCCTGACCTAGTCTCTCCTCCTCAGTCTGACCTAGTCTCTCCTCCTCAGCCTTGCCTAGTCTCTCCTCCTCAGCCTGACCTAGTCTCTCCTCCTCAGCCTGACTCGACCTAGTCTCTCCTCCTCAGCCTGACTCGACCTAGTCTCTCCTCCTCAGCCTGACCTAGTCTCTCCTCCTCAGTCTGACCTAGTCTCTCCTCCTCAGTCTGACCTAGTCTCTCCTCCTCAGCTCCTAGTCTCTCCTCCTCAGTCTGACCTAGTCTCTCCTCCTCAGCCTGACCTAGTCTCTCCTCCTCAGCCTGACCTAGTCTCTCCTCCTCAGCCTGACCTAGTCTCTCCTCCTCAGCCTGACTCGACCTAGTCTCTCCTCCTCAGCCTGACCCTAGTCTCTCCTCCTCAGCCTGACCTAGCCTCTCCTCCTCAGCCTGACTCGACCTAGTCTCTCCTCCTCAGCCTGGCTTGGCCTTCGTGAAACGCACCAAGCCCGGCTGCACAGATTAGACTAGGACAAGCCTCACTTTATCAGTTATCCTGGATTTATATATTCTGCTTTTGTGAAACAGGCCCCAGATGGCGCCCTGACTCTCTTCCACAGTTTAGATTCTGTCAGAAACAAGAACAGACTGAACACAAGTGGAGCTCTAACTAAAATAATCTGTTCATCTTCAGCTCTGATCTCTAAATGTTTGATGTTTATGATGCTGCTGATTTTAAGGAGAGACACTAACAGACAGAAACATCATCTTTACCTTTATTAATCTTCCATAACATGTCTTCTTTCAGAAAACATTCATGTTACTACACTCTGTCTGTTTGACAGAAAATACTAGTCTTAACCCTCTGGTTGTCTTCCCGTCAGCAAGTTTTTGTTTTTCTGGGTGAAAATGTAAAATTAAAACTTTTTTCACTTTTCCCGATTCTTTCTGCGTTTTCTTTTTAGGTTTTTTTCTTTTTCAAATACTATAAAATTGAATAAAACACCCAAAATTGAATAAAGTAGTCAACTGATCCTATATTTTCATTGTGAAGAGCGTTGGAACCATCCATATTATTTGTTTTCTCAATTTGGTTGACAGAAACACAAATTCCGGATATAGAAACTTTTTGAAAATGGGTCAAATTTGACCCAAAGACAACAGGTTAATGTCATTAATCAGAGAGGTGTGATGCTGATATCTGTTAGTTAAAATGTTTAAAACTCTTCAGCTGTAGTGTGTTCAAAATGCCAGAATGTTCCAATTCATATCTTTAAAGGTTTAAAGTTCATCACAATCACTAACATCCTTTAGTCCAATCTGTAGTCACATTTTCACACAATAACACAACTAGCCCAACATCGGTGTGTTCAGGCCATCCCATTAACACGATCCATGTTGTTTCCTCAACATATGAAGTCAGTTAACCCAGGGACATCCTGGTGAAACGTTGCTGATATAGACTACCAGTAACCTAACGCTACTGTTCAGGTAACGTTGTTGATATAGACTACCAGTAACCTAACACTACTGTTCAGGTAACGTTGCTGATATAGACTACCAGTAACCTAACACTACTGTTCAGGTAACCTTGTTGATATAGACTACCAGTAACCTAACACTACTGTTCAGGTAACGTTGTTGATATAGACTACCAGTAACCTAACGCTACTGTTCAGGTAACGTTGCTGATATAGACTACCAGTAACCTAACGCTACTGTTCAGGTAACGTTGCTGATATAGACTACCAGTAACCTAACACTACTGTTCAGGTAACCTTGTTGATATAGACTACCAGTAACCTAACGCTACTGTTCAGGTAACGTTGTTGATATAGACTACCAGTAACCTAACGCTACTGTTCAGGTAACGTTGCTGATATAGACTACCAGTAACCTAACGCTACTGTTCAGGTAACGTTGCTGATATAGACTACCAGTAACCTAACACTACTGTTCAGGTAACGTTGCTGATATAGACTACCAGTAACCTAACTCTACTGTTCAGGTAACGTTGCTGATATAGACTACCAGTAACCTAACACTACTGTTCAGGTAACGTTGCTGATATAGACTACCAGTAACCTAACACTACTGTTCAGGTAACGTTGCTGATATAGACTACCAGTAACCTAACTCTACTGTTCAGGTAACGTTGCTGATATACACCAGTAACCTAACACTACTGTTCAGGTAACGTTGCTGATATAGACTACCAGTAACCTAAGTCTACTGTCAGGTAACCTTGTTGATATAGACTACCAGTAACCTAACACTACTGTTCAGGTAACGTTGTTGATATAGACTACCAGTAACCTAACTCTACTGTTCAGGAACGTTGTTGATATAGACTACCAGTAACCTAACACTACTGTTCAGGTAACGTTGCTGATATAGACTACCAGTAACCTAACGCTACTGTTCAGGTAACGTTGCTGATATAGACTACCAGTAACCTAACACTACTGTTCAGGTAACGTTGCTGATATAGACTACCAGTAACCTAACTCTACTGTTCAGGTAACGTTGCTGATATAGACTACCAGTAACCTAACACTACTGTTCAGGTAACCTTGTTGATATAGACTACCAGTAACCTAACGCTACTGTTCAGGTAACGTTGTTGATATAGACTACCAGTAACCTAACGCTACTGTTCAGGTAACGTTGCTGATATAGACTACCAGTAACCTAACACTACTGTTCAGGTAACGTTGCTGATATAGACTACCAGTAACCTAACACTACTGTTCAGGTAACGTTGTTGATATAGACTACCAGTAACCTAACTCTACTGTTCAGGTAACGTTGCTGATATAGACTACCAGTAACCTAACACTACTGTTCAGGTAACGTTGCTGATATAGACTACCAGTAACCTAACTCTACTGTTCAGGTAACGTTGCTGATATAGACTACCAGTAACCTAACACTACTGTTCAGGTAACGTTGCTGATATAGACTACCAGTAACCTAACACTACTGTTCAGGTAACGTTGCTGATATAGACTACCAGTAACCTAACACTACTGTTCAGGTAACGTTGCTGATATAGACTACCAGTAACCTAAGTCTACTGTTCAGGTAACGTTGCTGATATAGACTACCAGTAACCTAACTCTACTGTTCAGGTAATGTTGCTGATATAGACTACCAGTAACCTAACGCTACTGTTCAGGTAACCTTGTTGTAAAAAATTGTTGTTGGGGACCAAGGGTTGGTTAAACAGTGATTTGGCTCAACTTGAATTGACTGCGAGACAAAGGATCTTGGCCTACATGTAAATTCCAAAGCCAGTTGCACCAAACTCCTAGAGGCTGCTACTTGGAAGCAGAATCTCAACATGGAGAAAGTGCATTCAACACGTGTGGGACAAGGCAGACTGGCGGTGAGACAAAGAACTGCTTCACACCTTTGACCAGGTTGCAGTTTTCCCATTGGCCGTCGGGTCTTTGAATGCACCACCCCGCCACTAGGAGGCGGGGGAACGATAAAAGCGTTCGGCGTTTGTGCTTCTTTGCTTTTCCACCGGGACTCACGTCGCGAAAGGAAGCACTCTAGTCCGGACTAGTAAACTAGCATCACCTCGCTGGCCGAGTTTCGAGCTGGTACAAAGTATATTGGCCTGATATACAAAGGGGATCCGAGGAAATACTTTGTTGAAGTATTCCTTCATCTGCAGCGGGCTTAATCAGCCTGGATTTAAGAAAAGGACTACGTTCTTTTTCTTGTTTGGTCGACCTGGAATCCGTTTTTCGTTCTTTTGCTCCGGACGAAACGGATTGTTAAGCTCTGGCCAAGAGACTTAACTGACAGACAACGCACAGTAAGGAGGCTTTTACACAGTTCTGGGCAGAATATTAGAACTAGTGCGTTTTGTTTTGTTACTAATGAGCAAAGGGTTAGCTACCGCTGTTGCCATTAATGTGATCTGATTGTAATCATGTATGGGCCATATCTGGTTATTAATCTGTTCTGTGAATATATAACTGATCATTATATCGTTTGATTTATGTCGTGTTAAGTAGCTGGGTTAAAACCGTAATTGCTATCTGCAAACTCCTTTCAGGAGTTTTAATTACTGTCTGCGATAGAATCGCGAAAATCAGCTGCTAGCTACTGGAGTGGTTATAGTGACGTTTCCCTCAGCAAAACCAAAAGTCTCAGTCTGTAGGACAGTGGCTGAGGGGAACTAGGTCATTATCAATATCTTAAGATCAGAAGTGCCTCTTTTCTTTACTCTCCTTCTCTTTCGTCCTTTACTAACACACGCACAAACACGACACAGGCTAGCCGCAAAATTACCAAGCTAACGCTGTAGCTTCACACGTGGGATCTCCCTACGTTCGGACAGAGCTAAAACAGGGACTAGCTACCAGATCGGCTAAGCGTTCTCGTTGCCTAGCAACCCCCCCGGCTTCTTCAGCCCTCTCCGCGCACGCAGCACCACTACCGCCCTCTTGAGGCTAAATAGTTTTGTGCAGCTCACAGGAGTAGCCATCTTTGGAGTTGTTTTGGTGTTTAGAACTACACTCCGACACCGCCCCCTCCTTTGTCACTCACTCTCTCACACACACACACTCACACACACACACACACACACACACACACACACACACACACACTCACACACACACACACACGCACACACACACACAGACACAGACGTGTCCATGACACATGCTGCTTTGTTTTTGCTTTGTTTTTGGTTGTGATATTATAAAAAGGTATATGAGTTTATTATTGAAGGATTATTGTTTAGCTACTGATAATTGTGAAGTTAATAAATCTTATTATGCTTAATTAGCAGTTGCTTGTGATTATTTGTGTACTTGTTGTAATAATTGCTGGTCGATCAGGTCCGTGCTTGGATTCACCCCTTCCTTTATTTCCCTTTTTAAAGGATTACCACAGAAATGAGACTGTTCCACAGTTTGATTATTGGTCCCTGACTAGCAGGGTGGTGCCCCGTTTTGATTGTTTGTCGATTTGATAAAGTTATTAATAACCATATTCATAACTTTATTAATATTGATAAAACATCTTTGATAATTTGCCAATGATCAAATCTGTACCCTAAGGGAATCCTACATTGTATACTTGTAATTCTTAGCTCACCAGTGCATCTTAAAGTAACCTTGCTTTTTGTACAGGATGTGTTTTATTTACTTTCTTAATTTATAATAATAAGGGACCGTTCAGTATTTATGGAATGGACCACCGGAGGAAAATAGGGGAGGGTCATGTCTTTTTATTCTTTGTTGAGGGGAGGGTCACCCAATGTTTTTTTTTGTATTCATTAAAACAGCTAAATTTCAAAGTGGCTACTCTTTACCACCACCAATGTGTAGCACCCACCTGCGTGACAGGTAGGATTTTACCCTGTACACATGTCCAAATATGCAGTATATTTTGAGGTATTATGGAGAATAACAGTGAATTGTTTGCTAGTGAGTGTGGTGGAAAGTCTAATACATAGAAGGTGAGATTTGAAATAATGCTTCTGTCAACAAAGTCATTTAAGTCTTTATTCTTTGTGCAAAGAAGGTTCTGTACATCCCAGAATAATCTGAGAGAATGAACAAAGAGAAAGAAGACGGTATTTTTGCTCTTCTGTTGCTGGGCAGGAAAAGGCCTGGTTGGGGGGGGGCTGTGGTTATCATAGAGGAACAAACTATATGTGGTCAAAAGAGCATGCATGCATCAGTACATCCTGACTAGATATTTGTATTCAAGTAGAAACTGCAGATTTATAAGAAAGATTAAGCAACAGTATAACAGATTAATATATTTCCCCCTTTTGATTATTCATTAATCATTATTTTTGCAAAGAATGTCACAGTTTTCAACAGGTGTGATTCTAGGATCAGATCTTTAGGGAGGACTCTGCCCCTAATGAGAATGTGACACGGATAAATCAGTAATTTCATTAACTGAGCTATCTCTGAGCTACTGAACAACAACATCAGCTAACGTTTGATGACACTATGATGGAACTAAATCTGACACTTCATAAGTCTCAGTAATAATGACCAATGTGACACAATGTTCTAACATTCAGCAATTTAATCAGCAACTGAATCAACATTGAGGCATTTTCTAGAATGGGTGCAATGATCTTTCACATAGGTGCACACAAGGGGTGCATACTTGTTTTGGAGGTAATAAATATCTTGATCTAGTAGTTTATCTTCTCCTAATAGTGTATGTGTGTGTTATCAGAATGTGTGTGTGCTGTGGGTGTAGTACCGTCCTCCACAGGCGTCAGATGAGTCAGAGAAGCCTGTGGTCTCATTTCCTCCGTGTCTGTGCGTATGCCGCGGTCAGAGAGTACGTGGATTACCTAACATTTTCCCGTGCAATTCTTGCCTTTTTTTGTGCCACATTTATAAATGAGGCCCCTGAACGTGATAGAACAGAAAGGCAGAAGAAAGGTTTGGGGGGGGGCGGGCGGCGCTGGTGTGAACCAGCTCTGTGGTTATCAAAGAGAAACTAGTTGTGGTGGATCACATCCTGACTGAACACTTTATGACTGAGAAAACTGGCTGAAACCACAGACACACACACACAGACACACACACATAGAGAGAGACACACACGCACACAAACCCACACACACAGAGAGACGCACACACACACACACACACACACACACACACACACTCACTCAAAAGTGCATGCATACATCTCTGTAAACTGACTGTAAACTGACTACTTTGTGATATTAACAAAAGTATTTTTCAATATTTGTCTGTTCTTGTAGGTCATCATTTACAGTCAGCGTCTGCATCAGAACAAAGTGTGAAAACATCATCTTAACTTTCCTTCTTGATTTCCTGTGGTTACCTTTGACCATCAGTGAAGTGTGTATTTCTATGTGATCTGTGGGTGTACCACCTGAACCTGGAGCTGATCGTTGACCATATATGGTGATGAACTTCAGAGACAACGTCTCTCTTTCAGACGATATAAGACACGAGATGATTTCATTTTTCTGTCTGCAGACTCTTCAGATTTGCATGGTGTCAGAGTTTACTCTTTGTTTTGGTAACCATTTCATCTTTCTCATTGCATGAAGCCAGCGGAGTGAAGGACAGACTGAAGCTTTCTGCAACAACTCTTCGGTAAATTGCTGACTAATAATAATCTCATCATATCTCAGGTAATTATAACTTTGTGTTCCCAGACTATCATGAAGATCTCTATCTTTGCTGGTGTTCTGCTGCTTTCTGCTGCTGGAGAAAAACCAACAGTTTATCCATGAACATAGATAGTTAATACATTCACTCTTTCACTGTTTTTTTATATATACTTTTATTGAAATTCCTTCACTTAATTAACAATACATTACCATACAATGCAGTACCATTATCATACCCTTGCAATTTTTTTTATAAGTATGTACATATCCGTGTAGTCCACCTAGTGCTGATAATAATAATAACATAACAAAAGCAACCCTCATAGCGAAAGGAAAATAATAGTGCTGTCAAACGATTAAAACATTTAATCGTGATTAATCGCATTAAAGTCATAGTTAACTCGCAATTAATCGCAATTAATCTATTATTATTCTAATTCTAAATGTCCCTTGATTTCTTTTTGTCCCATTATTTTTTCTCATTTTAATGCTCTTATCAACATGGAAAAGTGGATCGGCTTGCTTTGTGCAGATGTTTTTTTATTGAAAACAACGTTGGCATATACTGTATTAACTGTTGCCTGGCTTTGAAGAGGGGGCGGAGAATTCTTAGCTGTGTGTTTGGCCATCAACTGTGTGATTGTGTACCATTTTTCAACTTTTTAAAAGTAAACTTTCCATTCAGAAACTTATTGGCATCCATTTTGGCGGCTTGTGCTCACCATCCACTCAAAACGTAACGTTAGCCTACTACTGTTTGGCTGGCTCGCGAGCGGCGTGCCTGTTGTTTAGTTTCGGTCTAGCTAGATCCGGTGTGGTGTTGTAGTTTTTCTAACGTTACTAGTTAATTACTAAAAACTACAAAGTTTGCTAGTCCAAAACGAACGTTAATCTTGTGATAATAAAATTGACGCCGTTAAAATGGGTTTGCGTTAACGCCGTTAATAACTGACAGTACTAGAAAATAGAAATGAATCAACAAAACATAAAAATAAAATTGATTCAAAAAACATTATATACATACACATACATCTGCACCCTTATGCACTTCTAATCATACATCTATACATATATACACATACCATATATGCATACACTCCCAAACTTTTACCAAAGAAACATAGAAGTTGATTTGTGTGTATATATATATAAATAAAAGTTAACCCAGACAATGACTTAACTTAAAACACAATAACTTTCAAGAAATTACTGGTTGTATCATTGATTCAATGTCATTTTGATTATGCATGTTCTGCTTGGTACTGTGGATTATCAGTTAAACTTAAAAACAGACTGCAAGTGATGCAAAATAATGTTATCTGCTACCTGTTAAATGCACCCCCCAGGACTCATATTGGTAAAGAGGCTTTTAAAAGGGTAGGGTTGCTGCCAGTACATGTTAGAGTGGAGCAGTTCAAGTTGAATCATATGTATAATGTCATAAATGGCTCTGCTCCAAAATATGTACATTCCAATTTAAAAATGGTTCATACACAGCATAATCACAATACTAGGGCCAGTGTCCCTTCTTGTAAAGTTCCCAGAGTCACCAATGCAGCTAGAAGTTCTTTTTTCTATACAGGTATAACATTGTGGAATAATCTGCTGCTTTCCCTCAAAATTGTAAATACCAGAGGGGTTTTTAGACACAAGGTTAAGGCATTTTTATGGAATAGAGTAGCCAATATTTTTGTAATTAGAGTAGACTGCTATATAATCTGCTATATACTTTCCATACACATTCCTTCCAATATTTTGAGTTTGTTGTTTGATGTATCCCACTACACACCTGACTCCAGTCCTCTTCACTCAGCCTCTCCCCTATTTTATCCACTTTAGTTGGCATCCATTATTGATATTTGTATTACTTTCAATAGTTGTATATATATTTGACAACGCTTATTTGTTAGCGTTATCATTATTTTTTATAAATACCGTTATTAAGGGCTGTTTTCTTTTCTAGTGGCTTGACTTTTTATATGATTTAAAAGATATGACTTAGATTTAAAATTTGTATATATGTTGTCAATCCTTTTGATGCCCCTTTTTTCAAAATACTTTCAATGCTTTTTGGCTCTTTTTTGATTCCTTTCTATGTTTTCAACGCTGACCTATAAATCATCATTTCATTGTTTGTTAACAGTAAAATAAGTATCAAGTATAACAAACTGTTCGATCTGTTCACCATTTATTAATGATGGTTATTATAACTGTGTGTTCTCCAGACAACCATGAAGATCTCGCTCTCTGCCGGTGTTCTGCTGCTTTCTGCTGCCGTGCTCTCTCTGGAGTTTGAAGAAGAAGTAAATCCTGCTGACAAGATTAAAAACCAGAATATCAACGAGGGGATGGACGATGACGGCTGCACCGAAGAGATAAATGACAGAGAAGAAGAAACTCAGGCTGAAACGTTTGGGAGACAACTAGATCCAAGAGTTAAGAAGTTTATAAATCAGCATATCTTACAGAACATGAAATGTAAAAGCTGTGATGCTGTGATAAAACAGAGAAAAATCAGTGAAACCAATAGTAAGAGGTGTAAGAAGGAGAACACCTTTATCAGTGCCAGTTATGGCGTTGTCCAAAAGGTCTGTGGGGATGAAGGAGAGAAGTATCCAGGAAGTCAAAATCTGAGAATCAGCCTTAAAAAGTTCAGAGTAGTTAACTGCAAATGCAATGAGAACAAGAGTCTTCCCTACTGTAAGTGTCGTGGCTCTGATGCCAACCTGAGAATAGTAATCAGTTGTGATAACAAAGGTAATCCTGTTCACTATGAAAAAGGTGTAAAGATTCTCAATTGATGAATGAATCAGAGTAATCTATTACTTCCTGATTAATCAGAGTAATCTGTTACTACCTGATGAACCAGAGTAATCTATTACTTCCTGATAAATCAAAGTAATCTGTTACTACCTGATAAATCAGAGTAATCTGTTACTACCTGATGAATTAAAGTAATCTATTACTACCTGATGAATCAGAGTAATCTGTTACTACCTGATGAATTAAAGTAATCTATTACTACCTGATGAATCAGAGTAACTTGTGTCTCCTGTTGAATAAAACACATGTGACAGTTTAACTCTGGGTCTGTGTTTAATGTTGTCATGTTCACTCATTCATAAAGTAGTCCGGTTATGTAACAACAAAGAGACAACACTTTGTGTAGTGTCAATATAATAACAATAACAAACTGCAGACAGTATAATAACTGTTTTAGTTTTAACTGTAAGAAAACATCTGATTCTCTGAAGACAAGAAGCCTGAAAACTGCAGATATTAAACACACAATATGTAACTTTCTGCCACTAGGGGTCTCTCAACCTAAACACTGGATGGTAACACAGACTTCTGATGACGTTGGGAAGTTCATGGAATTATGGGAGTTGTAGTTTTTATTGTTAAACACCTTCGCTGATTAGAATGCATCTAGTACCCATTCAAGTTTATTCACATCACGTTTAGAAACGTTTATTCATGTCATTCTAATAAAATAGCTTCAGTTTCCAAACATAATAATGTTTTTCTTTATTTCGCTTTACAAATGATTCGTTAAGTTTAGGAAAAAGATGGTGGTTTGGATTCTAAGCCTCCCGAGAAATGAAGAGATTCCTGGTTGAAAGTATTTTGGTTTGGGCGTGAAGTGATCTCTGCTCTCCGGTTTAACCACGCTGTGTTTTATGTCGACACCACGTTGGGATATTTCATTCTGAGATTATATTCCAATGAAGTTCATAAATAAGTGTTTTGGCTCTATATCCATGGTGGTTTTTGAAGGGGGGTTTAATGTGTGCTATACAGGTATTCACCATCAACAGTAGCAAGGAAGCTATTTGCCGTTGCAAATTTGTTAATATTCGTTATGTCTATTCACAAATATGGTAATCCCATCTGACTGCTGACATTAAGCCAGGCATAAGTTTTCCTGCTGAGATGGTGATATACGTCTTTAAAAAGATGTTGTACAGACACAGAGGATGAGCTTTCCTTCTGTTGTGTCGACATGTATTCCATTGTGTTTAAAAAAAAAAAAAGAAATGTATTCACCAACACACAGAAGTGTTATTTCCTGCTGCTGGAATTTGATGTTTGAGATGACTGCAGAGACAGATACATTTGAGAGATGGACATTATTTTCATGAGTTTTTACGCTGCGTTGAATTAAAGTTGATAAAGATGAGACTTTGTTGATCCCGTGGTGAAACACAAGCTACCTGCCAAGTCATACTTCTGCTGTCATTTTGGTGAAAGTAACTCCAGAGTGACGTAAAAGTAGTGTAAAGCATCGTGTAAATGTGTGTGTTTGAGGATGAGTTGAGGAATGTTCCACCAGATGGCGCCCTGACTCTCTTACACAGTTTAGATTCTGTCAGAAACAAGAACACACTGAACACAAGTGGAGCACTAACTAAAATAATCTGTTCATCTTCAGCTCTGATCTCTAAATGTTTGATGGTTATGATGCTGCTGTTTTTAAGGAGAGACACTAACAGACAGAAACATCATCTTTACCTTTATTAATCTTCCATAACATGTCTTCTTTCTGAAAACATTCATGTTACTACACTCTGGCATGGCAATGGTTAGCACTGTGGCCTCACAGCAAGAAGGTTCTGGGTTCGAATCCAGGTGGTCCCGGGCCTTTCTGTGTGGAGTTTGCATGTTCTCCCCATGTTTGCGTGGGTTTCCTCCGGGTGCTCCGGTTTCCCCACCATCAAAAAACATGTACTAGGTTCTCCAGTCAGTGCCCTTGATCAAGGCACTGGCTCAGATCTGGAGTTGGTCCCCAGGCGCTGTCATTGGCTGCCCACTGCTCCCTTAAGGGATGGGTTAAATGCAGAGAATGTATTTCGCTACATGTACGTGTATGTGACAATAAAGTACCTTTACCTTTTACTCTGTCTGTTTGACAGAAAATACTAGTCTTAATGTCATTAATCAGAGAGGTTTGATGCTGATATCTGTTACTTAAAATGTAAGTAACAGATATTAACCCAGGGACATCCTGCTAAAACGTTGGGTTGCTGGGTTCGATTCCCACTGTGATACGTCAACCAATGTGTCCCTGAGCAAGACACTTAACCCTAGTCACTCCAGAGGTGTGCGGCCTGTATAGCAATTGTAAGTCGCTTTGGATAAAAGTGTCAGTTAAATAGACAGTAGACTACTAGTAACCTAACGCTACTGATCAGGTAACGTTGTAAAAGATTGAATACTTTTAATTCTTAACTCACCAGTGCATGCTAAAGTAACCTTACTTTTTGTACAGGATGTGTTTTATTTACTTAATTAATTTCTAATAATAATAGTTTATTACATTTATATATGACACTCAAAGTGCTTTGGGGGAAGGGGGGGGACTACTCTCTACCACCACCAACCTGTGGTTATCATAGAAGAACAAACCACGTGTGGTCAAAAGAGCATGCATAAATCACTTCATCCTGACTAGACTTTTGTATTCAAGTAGAAACTGAAAGAAAGAACAGATTTATAAGAAAGATTAAGCAACAGTATAACAGATAAATACATTTCCACCTTTTGATTATTCATTAATCATTATTTTTGCAAAATTTCACAGTTTTCAACAGGAGTGATTCTAGGATCTGATATTTAGGGGGTCTCAGCCCCTCATGAGAATGTGACACGGATACAGTGCCTTGCACAAGAGTTAACCTGAAAAAAAAATAAAAGATCATATGATCATAAATGTGATCTCACAGGGGTAAATGGAAAATATGAACCATAAATGATGTATATATCATTGGTAATTGTACTGGTAAGCCTTTTTGCGTGCATCTACTCATCATCATCTGTGGTAATTGTGTATTCTATAGTCTGTACCACGACCCTTTCATGAATCATGGGCCCGCACCTATAAGCTTTTCTAGCTTCTTTGGGGGACCCATTCACTCTACCCAATTGATCTTGTACCCCAACTGTATTATTGTAATGTTTGAAGTGGTATTGTGAATAAATAAATAAACTAAACTAAACTAAACTAATTGAGCTAAAGTAAACATCTGTTAAGTATTTTTACATAAATTGTTCTGGCTGTATGGATATAAAAGCCTAATAATGTGGTGGGTCCAGCAGACCCGGGAACATTGGCTGTGTAACAAAAATATGAACACCACACAAGGGTTAAACACTTATCTCCATGCACCAACCAGCTCTGTCTTCCTGCTGCTTAACTGGAGGCTGTGTAAAGAAACAAAGCTCACCAAATCAAAGATGACGAGCGCTGTAATAAAGATTTTTGTTCAGTTGGTTGCCAATCTGTGTTCAATTTTGACGTAAATACTCCCAAATCTTCCCATTTGCGTCCTGTATGCTCAGAGAGGGAGACATGAAGGGATGAATGATACACTGTCAACATGTTCTGTTCTTCAGGGTCTAATGACATACTGCAACACACGTGTTATCTGACCCAAATATTTGTGTGATCGTTACACATTCATTTTTTGTTGTCCCTGTTTTTCATACACTTTGTCTGACCCTAATGACACGTATGATGTTTAGTGTAGTGAGTCCTTCTGCACATTTTGTGTGTTAAAAGCAGAAGTGCAATTTCCTGGCTTCTTCCAAAAGTCGGTTACTGTCAGACATACAATAAATGATCAGAGTCATATTTATCAAATCCTATCACTTTACGAATTTTAGAATCCAATTCCTAATGTTAACAAGAGATCACATCCCTTTAGATTGACAGTACTGACTGATGTTTGAACAAGTTGCTTGTGTTGTTGGTGCACGAACGTGTGTATAAAAAAGTGACATATTTCTTCTGTTCTTTAAGTTCTTTCTGATGCACCAACAAAATGAACATAGTCATCTCTAACTTTGAGAGAAGCTGTATCAGGAAATGCAAAGCCTTAATTACTGAATGTGCAACTGAATCAACATTGAGGCATTTTCTAGAATGGGTGCAATTGATTCTTCACATAGGTGCACACAAGGGGTCCATATTTGTTTTGGAGGTAATAAATATCTTGATCTAGTAGTTTATCTTCTCCTAATAGTGTATGTGTGTGTTATCAGAATGTGTGTGTGCTGTGGGTGTAGTACCGTCCTCCACAGGCATCAGATGAGTCAGAGCAGCCTGCGGTCTCTCCCCCCCTCCTCGTTTCAGTCGGCCTGATGGCTGCTGGTCTGTTGTTGTATACAGTCTCTGGCCCAGTGTCCTTTAGTGTTCTATCTGAAGGGTGCTGGTCTGTTGTTGTAGACAGTCTCTGGCCCAGTGTCCTTTAGTGTTCTATCTGAAGGGTGCTGGTCTGTTGTTGTAGACAGTCTCTGGCCCAGTGTCCTTTAGTGTTCTATCTGAAGGGTGCTGGTCTGTTGTTATGAACAGTCTCTCGGCCCAGTGTCCTTTAGTGTTCTATCTGAAGGGTGCTGGTCTGTTGTTGTAGACAGTCTCTGGCCCAGTGTCCTTTAGTGTTCTATCTGAAGGGTGCTGGTCTGTTGTTGTAGACAGTCTCTGGCCCAGTGTCCTTTAGTGTTCTATCTGAAGGGTGCTGGTCTGTTGTTGTAGACAGTCTCTGGCCCAGTGTCCTTTAGTGTTCTATCTGAAGGGTGCTGGTCTGTTGTTGCAGACAGTCTCTGGCCCAGTGTCCTTTAGTGTTCTATCTGAAGGGTGCTGGTCTGTTGTTGAAGCAGTCTCTGGCCCAGTGTCCTTTAGTGTTCTATCTGAAGGGTGCTGGTCTGTTGTTGCAGACAGTCTCTGGCCCAGTGTCCTTTAGTGTTCTATCTGAAGGGTGCTGGTCTGTTGTTGTAAACAGTCTCTGGCCCAGTGTCCTTTAGTGTTCTATCTGAAGGGTGCTGGTCTATTGGCAGACAGTCTCTGGCCCAGTGTCCTTTAGTGTTCTATCTGAAGGTGCTGGTCTGTTGTTGTAGACAGTCTCTGGCCCAGTGTCCTTTAGTGTTCTATCTGAAGGGTGCTGGTCTATTGTTGCAGACAGTCTCTGGCCCAGTGTCCTTTATTATGTGTTCTATCTGAAGGGTGCTGGTCTGTTGTTGTAGACAGTCTCTGGCCCAGTGTCCTTTAGTGTTCTATCTGAAGGGTGCTGGTCTGTTGTTGTAGACAGTCTCTGGCCCAGTGTCCTTTAGTGTTCTATCTGAAGAACACCTCAGGGTCATATGGGTGGCGTCCCATGGAGCTTCCTGTCCCAGGCTGGCCTCTGCTCTGACCTCAGTCTCTCCTTGGAACATCGTCAGAGCTGCAGCGTGGAGATCTTTATCAGCTTTTTCTAGACCAGTCTGGGCTTCTAGTTTCACCATCATAAGTCTTCTTAGTTTAGGCCAGACAGAGACATCAACTGGTGTGAACCAGCTCTGTGGTTATCATAGAGGAACTAAATACTTATGGTGTGAACAGCGTGAAAAGTGCATGCATACCTCAGTACATCCTGACTGAAAACTAGCTGAATACACACATACACATGCACCCACACACACACACACACACACACACACATACAGACACACACACACAAACACACACACACACATACACATAGAGAGAGAGAGACCCACACACACATTCAAAAGTGCATGCAAACATTAGGACATCCTAACTGTAAACTGACTACTTTGTGATATTAACACAAGTATTTTTTAATGGTTGTCTGTTCTTGTAGGTCACCAGTTACCTAGTACCTACTTTAGTCAGCGTCTGCATCAGAACAAAGTGTGAAAACCACATCTTAACTTTCCTTCTTGATTTCCTGTGGTTGCCTTTGACCATCAGTGAAGTGTGAAAAAGTCTCTAACAGCTTTTATATGATAATAAAAAGAGATGTTAGATATGTCAGAGTAAAGTCTCTAACAGCTTTTATATGATAATAAAAAGAGATGTTAGATATGTCAGAGTAAAGTCTCTAACAGCTTTTATATGATAAAGAGATGTTAGATATGTCAGAGTAAAGTCTCTAACAGCTTTTATATGATAATATAAAGAGATGTTAGATATGTCAGAGTAAAGTCTCTAACAGCTTTTATATGATAATATAAAGAGATGGTAGATATGTCAGAGTAAAGTCTCTAACAGCTTTTATATGATGATATAAAGAGATGGTAGATGTGTCAGAGTAAAGTCTCTAACAGCTTTTATATGATAATATAAAGAGATGTTAGATATGTCAGAGTAAAGTCTCTAACAGCTTTTATATGATGATATAAAGAGATGGTAGATATGTCAGAAAAGTCTCTAACAGCTTTTATATGATAATATAAAGAGATGGTTAGATATGTCAGAGTAAAGTCTCTAACAGCTTTTATATGATAATATAAAGAGATGGTAGATATGTCAGAGTAAAGTCTCTAACAGCTTTTATAACTCTGTGTTCTCCAGATCAACATGAAGATCTCTATCTTTGCTGGTGTTCTGCTGATCTCTGCTGCCGTGCTCTCTGTGGACGGACAAAGTTGGACTAAGTTTGAGCATAAGCATATCAATGCTGGGATGACTGTTGTCCAATGTACCCAGGTTATAAAAGATAGAAAATCGTGACCCCACCCACCCAAGTGAACCCAAGCAACAGCTGCAAGAGTCTCATTACCTTCATCATCAAAGGGGATGTGAAAGCCATCTGTGCTGTAGGAGGAGGAGACCCATATGGCAACAACGGTATGACAATCAGCAAAGCTACTTTCCCAATTGTTGACTGTAACCTGGTGAAGCAGAATCCACCTGCTGTTCCCTACTACTGTCGGTACAAAGGAGTAGCTAAAAAAAAATCATTAACAACAGAAAAATTATAATCAAATTTGAACATTTTTTTCCTTTTTTTTCAAACCAATTTTATATTTTTTTTTCCCCCCCCCCAAAATTTTTTTTTTCTTTTGATGAATCGGAGTAATCTGTTACTACCTGATGTATCGGAGTAATCTGTTACTACCTGATGTATCGGAGTAATCTGTTACTACCTGATGAATCAGTGTAATCTGTTACTACCTGATGAATCAGAGTAATCTGTTACTACCTGATGAATCAGGGTAATCTGTTACTCCCTGATGAATCAGAGTAATCTTTTACTACCTGATGAATTAAAGTAATCTGTTACTACCTGATAAATCTGAGTAATCTGTTACTACCTGATGAATTAAAGTAATCTGTTACTACCTGATAAATCTGAGTAATCTGTTACTACCTGATGAATCAGAGTAATCTATTACTACCTGCTGAATCAGAGTAACTTGTGTCTCCTGTTGAATAAAACACATCTGACAGTTTAACTCTGGGTCTGTGTTTAATGTTGTCATGTTCACTCATTCATAAAGTAGTCCGGTTATGTAACAACAAAGAGACAGCACTTTGTGTAGATAAAGTAGATGTGGGTAAAATTACAGATTAATATAATAACAATAACAAACTGCAGACAGTATAATAACAACTGTTTTAGTTTTAACTTGATAAGAAACCATCTGATTCTGTGAAGACAAGAAGGCTGAAAACTGCAGATATTAAACATACAATATGTAACTTTCTGCCACTAGGGGTCTCTCAACCTAAACACTGGATGGTAACTCAGACTTCTGATGACGTTGGAAAGTTGCGTGGAATTATGGGAGTTGTAGTTTTTATTGTTAAACACTGTCGCTGATTAGAATGCATCTATTACCCATTCAAGTTTATTCACATCACCTTTAGAAACATTTACTCATGTCATTCTAATAAAATAGCTGCAGTTTCCAAACATAATAATGTTTTTCTTCATTTCGTTTTACAAATGACTCGTTAAGTTTAGGAAAAAGATGGTGGTTTGGATTGAAACACTCCCGAGGAATGAACGAGAGATTCCTGGTTGAAAGTATTTTGGTTTGGGCGTGAAGTGATCTCTGCTCTCCGGTTTAACCACGCTGTGTTTTATGTCGACACCACGTTGGGATATTTCATTCTGAGATTATATTCCAATGAAGTTCATAAATAAGTGTTTTGGCTCTATATCCATGGTGGTGTTGGAAGGGGGATTTAATACGTGGTATACAGGTATTCGAGATCGTGATATACGTCTTTAAAAAAGTGTTGTACAGATACAGACGATGAGCTTTTCTTCTGTTGTGTGTACATGTTTGCCTTTGTGTTTAAAAAAAAAAGTCCAGAAAGGTGTAACAAGACACAAGAAGATTTCCCTAACATTAGTAATTTGTAGTTATTAATGAGTCATCACTTGCAGTTTAAAATGTTTTATTGTCACAACAGAACATCAAAATATATTAAAGTTCTGATAAGTAAAATGTATAAAATCACAAACTTAAGATATTAAACTCAAAGTCCTTTGAACAAAAACATAATAACAAAAAAGAGTGTTGCAGGGTTGCTCAGGGTTAACAAACTGAGTTTTCACTAAACATGCTTTCTGAAATGGACCCTGATCTCCCTGGCAACCATTCACCAAAAAGGGAAACTGAGAAATGTGTGTGTTTGAGGATGAGTTGAGGATTGTTCCACCAGATGGCGCCCTGACTCTCTTCCACAGTTTAGATTCTGTCAGAAACAAGAACAGACTGAACACAAGTGGAGCTCTAACTAAAATAATCTGTTCACCTTCAGCTCTGATCTCTAAATGTTTGATGTTATGATGCTGCTGATTTTAAGGAGAGACACTAACAGACAGAAACATCACCTTTACCTTTATTAATCTTCCATAACATGTCTTCTTTCAGAAAACATTCATGTCACTACACTGTCTCCTTGACAGAAAATACTAGTCTTAATGTCATTAATCAGAGAGGTGTGATGCTGATATCTGTTACTTAAAATGTTTAAATCTCTTCACCTGTAGTGTGTTCAAAATGCCTGAACTTTCCAATTCATATATTTAAAGGTTTACAGTTTATCACAATCACTAACATCCTTTAGTCTAATCTGGAGTCACATTTTCACACAATAACACAACTAGCCCAACATCGGTGTGTTCAGGCCGTCCCATTAACACGATCCATGTTGCTGATATAGACTACCAGTAACCTAACAGTACTGTTCAGGTAACGTTGTTGATATAGACTACCAGTAACCTAACACTACTGTTCAGGTAACGTTGCTGATATAGACTACCAGTAACCTAACACTACTGTTCAGGTAACGTTGCTGATATAGACTACCAGTAACCTAACACTACTGTTCAGGTAACGTTGTTGATATAGACTACCAGTAACCTAACACTACTGTTCAGGTAATGTTGTTGATATAGACTACCAGTAACCTAACGCTACTGTTCAGGTAACGCTTGTGTGATATAGACTACCAGTAACCTAACACTACTGTTCAAAGTAACGTTGTTGATATAGACTACCAGTAACCTAACACTACTGTTCAGGTAACGTTGTTGATATAGACTACCAGTAACCTAACACTACTGTTCAGGTAACGTTGCTGATATAGACTACCAGTAACCTAACACTACTGTTCAGGTAACGTTGCTGATATAGACTACCAGTAACCTAACACTACTGTTCAGGTAACGTTGTTGATATAGACTACCAGTAACCTAACTCTACTGTTCAGGTAACGTTGCTGATATAGACTACCAGTAACCTAACTCTACTGTTCAGGTAACGTTGCTGATATAGACTACCAGTAACCTAACGCTACTGTTCAGGTAACGTTGTTGATATAGACTACCAGTAACCTAACACTACTGTTCAGGTAACGTTGTTGATATAGACTACCAGTAACCTAACACTACTGTTCAGGTAACGTTGTTGATATAGACTACCAGTAACCTAACGCTACTGTTCAGGTAACGTTGTTGATATAGACTACCAGTAACCTAAACACTACTGTTCAGGTAACGTTGTTGATATAGACTACCAGTAACAAATCAGGTGTTGATATAGACTACCAGTAACCTAACACTACTGTTCAGGTAACGTTGTTGATATAGACTACCAGTAATAATTTATTTTCCGTATACTTGATATAGACTACCAGTAACCTAACACTACTGTTCAGGTAACGTTGCTGATATAGACTACCAGTAACCTAACGCTACTGTTCAGGTAACGTTGCTGATATAGACTATATTCATGTTGTTTCCTCAACATATGCAGTCAGTTAACCCAGGGACATCCTGGTAGTCTGGCTATCAGCAGACCAAGCTCAGTCTTTTAGTCTGGGGAGTCTGCTCTGATTTCTCTACTGCACAAGAGGAGAGATCAGCGAGCATAGTTCAAATGACTCTGTACGCAATTGGACAGTCCTTCAACCAATCAGAGCAGCGATCCGGGTGACGTAGCAGCGACAGCGGCATCAACCGGTTGCTGTGATTCGTTGGTCACCATGTTGAACACGGGGCTTCCACCCAGGATACGGGGTTCACATCCTGCTTGTCACGCTTGCTATAGTCGCTTATTTCTTTCCTCCCGCGTGTCACAGAACCGTACACCCACCCACGACCTTTTCCTAAACAAAACTGCGTCAAAAAGGAGGGCAACTAGTGCCGACTAACAGTGGTGGCGCCAGGGATTTGTTCTTCTGCTGGTGCTATGGGGTAGCTCGACGTTTCAGTGAGGGTGCTCTAAAAGTTTCCTTTGTCACACATAGCCTGCACACCCACGCAGCAGTTGTTGGGTATGTGAGTGAAAATACATCTAACATGATAACGCATATCCGACGCCATCACCCAGATGTGCCAATCATTGGAACGAGACAAAAACAACTGTCCAACCTCTCCTCCCTACAGTGCTTAACCAGCCTTTAGATACAAATAATTCAAGTTAAATTAAAGGGAGAAGAGCTTGGATGTTAAACATTAACATTAAAGAGCTTATTCATTATTTTACCTCTGTTAAAAAAAAGCAAATACAGGTTAATCTCTCACACATATCTTTTTGCACTTGCTCTGTTTACTTTACGTTTTCATTTTTGTATTCCTCCTGAAGGTGACTGTATTTTGTGGTTGGATTGCCTACATCTGGCTTCAGGTTGCACTACAAATTAATTTTACTTGAACAGTGCAGTGTTAAACAATTTTAATAAATAGAGATTTGAACCTAATTGAAATTTGTTTTGTGTAAATTGTTAATAATTGAGCAATGGGAAAATAATCGCTAATCGAAAAAATAATTGCTAGATTAATCGTTTAAAAAATAATCGTGTGGGACAGCTCTACTGCACACGCGTGCAGATACACACCCACGTCCACGTGGTTTAGGCTAATAAGAGAGAGAACGAGAGGGATAGAGAGATTGATTTTTGTTTTTTATGCACTAAAGTTGTCGATACAACAGCACCATAAAACTCTGATTAGCCCACCGCACATATTTCAAATCCCAGCCAAGAAGCCAGGTTTCAATCATTTTCTGTAGCGTTCATACAGTGGCACAGAAGAGGAATGCAGCAGGCCAAATACACCACACATAGCCAACCACACACAGAAACACACATGCATGCATTCTGTCACAGTATTCATACTTGCACACAAGGTAAAAATAATGGAGTCATATCTGTAGTGACTATCTAAATAAGCCACGGAGGGTGAATGGCTGAACCTGTTTCGATCACGTTTTCTGGGCTAAACCAACGGTGATCCATTTCTTCACAGTACTGTACAACACATCTTCACTGTAATCCTTTACTGCCAGACTGAGATCAGAGTACAGTTCTTGCCTGGACCCCTATTAGAGGACTCCTCACAGACTGGCTGGTGGTCTGGCTGTGGGATCCCCTGGTCTGATGTCACTTACAGCAGTGTAAGGTTAAGCATCCTCACTGGTCTGATGTCATTTACAGCAGGGTAACGTTCAGCATCCTCAGCAGCAATCACGGCCACGGTCAGGGCTTTTCTTCGTCCTGGTTGGTGACAGGTTCACCATATCTCTCTGTGTCATTTACAGCTTTTTGGTAAAGTCTCCACACATTGACGTTTAGGGAGTAAAAAACAATCCTCTACTAACGTTACACTCACTTTGCTAATCCTAACGGCTACCAAATAATGCGCTCTTCTTCTTCTTCTAAATACGTTACTGTGGAAGTACTCTGGAGTCCGACCTGTGGCGGTTTCCTGCATGTCTCTCCCCTTTCATATCTCAGCTGTCCTATCCATTAAAGGCAGAAATGCCCCCCAAAATAATAACTAAACCACCGCTATCTCTTGGGGGTGCTAAAGGGGTGCTATGGGAATTCTAGGGGTAGCTACAGCACCCCCAAGCCCCTCCCTGGCGCCGCCTATGCCGACCAAGCGCTAAAGGAGACTTTTAGCGTCAATAA
Organism: Perca fluviatilis; assembly: GCF_010015445.1. Classification (NCBI taxonomy): domain Eukaryota; kingdom Metazoa; phylum Chordata; class Actinopteri; order Perciformes; family Percidae; genus Perca; species Perca fluviatilis. The sequence continues at coordinate 41,135,669 of NC_053118.1, forward strand.
AAAGGACAAAGGCACCTGACCAAGCGTCCATATTTTAGGAGATGAGTGTGAGAACGTGTTGAGACCTCAGAGCTTTGCTGTAATACAGCCATCTAGTGGACAATGCTCAGAGGCCAGCTCCTTCTCTGGTCACGGAGAAGTCTTAAATTCACAGTTAAATCTTACTGTTAATGTGATTTTCTTGCACGCCAACAGAGTGTGTTCAAGATATGCATTTCTATTTGTTTCAGTCCATTGGATTTTCAGCCATGTTTACATTACCAGAACCTTTTTTTCTGTCTCTCTACCAGAAATGTTTAAGACTCTGGAGAGAGCTGACACAGGGAAGATTGAGCTGGATATGCAACAGGTGTGTAAGACGATAACAAAAGCTCTTCTGGTTGAGACAGCTTGCTGTATAATGTTGTTTCCTCTTTCAGTGGCTGTGCCTGGCCATCTTCTGACTCTGGAGACAAGACAAGAGAGATGATACCTGCTGGAGGATTAACAATACATGCATTGAATTCTCAAAAAGATATAATATATGTAAGGGTTAATGCCCGACGAGGTGACCATTGTCAGGTATTAATGGACGACGGCGAGGCGTGAACCGTCCGACGCGCATTCAGTTTAGTTATGAGCCAGAAAGCTAACGCTATGCTAGCAAGATCCAAAGTCAATAACGTTGTGTACAGTTGGCAATCAGTAAAAATAATTTGACAGTATGTTGAACAACAAGACAAGCTAGCTATCAGCCATGTCACTGTCCCCAAAACAATAAAACCACTTTTACGAAGAATTTGATCCGCGATGTGTAACGTTACTGTCGGCTGCAGCGGCGCAGCCTGAAGCAGCGAGCTGAACAGTGAACGGGAAGTGAGATAACGTTATTCTCTGTGAAACTGAGTCAGTCCAGAGGGCCAGTAGAACTCATAGACATAATATAGTATATATATATATATATTATGTCTATGGTATAACTTACTTCTTGCAGCCTGTGTGTTTTAGCGCCATCCTGTGGTGTTCAAGAGGACGAGCTGGAAATAATAAATCCACATTTCCTTTTTGATTTAATGTAGCGCATTCATATAGAACAGTAAACAGTCAGATTCACCGAACTCCTTTAGTAGGTGTCCTACATCACTTTTTAATGAACACCCTGCAGCCAATCAGAATTGAGTATTCACCCAGACCATGGTATAAATATATATATATGTATACAGTATATAAATGTACTTTTACAAACTAAGTAAACCCAATGCTAGTTCACAAGCACTCTGTAAGTTCCAAATGCTTGAAAATGGCTAAAATGTGATTGTAAATTTGAATCATATTTGCTGAACATAAACATGGGCATATGTTGTATCATTCACATGTATTATTCCTTTTTTTAAATCTTTTTGGTGTGCAGTGGGAACAATTCTGTCTTATTAGTTGGTGTGTTTTGCTCTTTTAGCTGTTGCCAAACTTCTGTGAAATGAAAGAATTGATGAATGAATGATTGTTGGGGAGAGATTATTGCAGTTATGCAATTGCAGTAACTATGGTGTTTAGTAGGACCCAATGAGGTATAAATATAATTGTGATTTCATTCTACCAATCCAATCTTTTGTGGACCAGCACAAGTTTCACATCCATCCATCTGGGCCACATCTGGGCCAATCACGGGCCATCAATCACAGCCAGAGGCAGAGTAATGAGACAGGTGAGAAAGAGCAAGTTTGGCATGAACAATAAAGGGTGTGAAGATAGTGGAGCTGCACATATGGCACAGAGCCTGTCTAAACACACACACACACACACACACACACACACACACACACAGGCACACAGACACACACACACACACACACACACACACACACACACACAGGCACACAGACACACACACACCCACACACACACACACATACACACACAGGCACACATACACACCCACACACAGGCACACACCCACACACACACACACATATACACACCGACACAAAGGCACACAGACACACACAAACACACAAAAACATACGTACACACAGACACACACACAAAAAACACAAACACACACATACACACACACACGGACACAGGCACACACACACATATACACACACAGAGACCAGCAAACAGACACACGCACACACAGACACACACACAACCACAGGCACACAGACACACACAGACACACACACAGTCAGGTGCTAGCTGTTAGCTTAGCAGAGTTGATGGACAGGTTGTTCTCTGTTTCCTGCCTGGTTCATTCTGATAAGATTGTATCAGATCAACAGGAGAGTGACTGTGTTCATATTGTTCCTTAATATCAGAGTTTTTGGAGAAAAACTTTCAGCTGCATTACATCACACTGTCAACGTCTTTCTTCTCACACGTTATAGGTGAGAATTTAGATGATAAAAATCAGCCTGTCATCATGAACCATTGGTTCAAAATGCTACGAAAGGTTAAGCTCTGGACTTCGTATGATTTACACGTTTTTCCTGTTTGCACAACATTGACGGCTGACGTGTGTTCCTTGGAAGTGGTTAAATACAAACCAGGATCTTTTCCTAAACTTAACTTTGATCGCTGCATAACGCTCAGTTTTTCTTGCCTAAACATAACAGTAATGTCTGCTGAAATGAGGGGCTGCTGGTGGTGCTCTGGAGCCGGCTCCCAGTCACCTATCCTCATGTCTCCAACCTCCAGACAAAGACCAGACACAAAGGTTAGTCCGATTAAAACCCAGACAGAATTTCAGACTGTAAAGGCATTGAACTGCTACTGAGACCTACAAGTGGGTTAAGTTTTATTCTGAATATCCAACCAGAATATGCTGTTAACACATTCAGAGTAATAGTGGAATATAAAGTAGATGTAAACATACTCCGTGTAGCTGCTGATTCACAACATCACAGCATGAGTCTGATATTATCCTAACTTCTCTTCTGATGCCGTCCCTGTGTCCATTGGAAGGGTCATGACATATTTTTGTCTCTAAACCAATAAATACTTGAATGATGTCAGCAATGCTGGTTACTGATTGGATCCTGATTATCCAATCAAAATCATGTTATGACTTTGAACACGTTCTGAGAGAGTGACAGAAATCGGACAAGACGAGCATGGCGGAGCGACTGCAGAGTGGGAAGAGTAAGTGCCCATTTTCAATCAAAAATATAAATTCATGTTCATGCTGGCCAAACAAATTAGCTGTCAGTATAATTTTAACTGTTACAAGTGATAATATTTGAAGTTATTTTGAAAATAAATCATATAATTAATTTATAGGATTTATCCTAACGCTTACATGTTTAGTGTCAGTTTATAAAGAAACAAAATACCTGTAAGCTTTTCATAGTTAAAGTATGGTGTCACAGTTTATTTATTCATGATTACAAAATTTTAAATATATATTTTTTGTAGATAATGTTCTTGTAGAGCAGACCTGGGCACATCCGGCCCGTTGGGTGGCCCTAACCGGCCCGCGTGAGGTCAATGGGAAGTTAGCAATCAAACGTAAATAAGTGTACATCATGCATGAAATACAACTGCAGTGCTTTTATTTTGAAGGCGAATGTTTTGTTGTTGCTTTTTTTGTGCAAATGTATGCAGCTTCTTCTTCTCTGGTTGCAAGCATTGACATATATATAATGGACCAATAGACCCCGTTGCTCTGGACTGAGACCAGTGAAGGCTATTAGAAGCACTTTTCCGGTGATCTCTTGCTTTACTGAGCAGCCTCCAACTGAGCTTGAAGACGTAGATGTGACGTGAGCAACCTGTCTGAAAGTGTGAAGTCTTCTGGTAGCTGTGCCGAGAGAAATCTCAATCATTCCCAATCTTACAGAGACGGAGAGTGTAGGTATATGTAAGGAGATAACATAGACACAGGCTAATTACTGATCACTAACATGCTAGTTAACATTAGTCATTAAACCTAAACAGATAATGGAAGTCCAAACTGCCTGAGAGCTTCTCCTGTACTATACGGTAATTCCTCTACTGTGTGACAGTAAGTCTCGTGGTTATGACCCAATCGTTAGCCTATTGTTATAAAAGCGTCTGCTACGGAGCCATAACGTGAGGTACAAGGTAATGGAGCCTTTTATACATTGTCGTGTTTCTTTAGAAATAAACAACGGACAAATAGAGTCTTTAAACTCTTCAGATGTAAAGTTATTCTCTGTCAAAGTGACGTAAAAAACAAATGGCGGTCAGTGGAATGCTAACAGGAGGTGATGGCTTTGTAGCAACAAAATGGCGCCATCAGAGGTTCGAGTTCTGAAGCGAAGCTTACCCCCTTGAGTATAACTTACTTCTTGCAGCCTGTGTGTTTTAGCTCCACCCTGTGGTGTTCAAGAGGACGAGCTGGAAATAATGAATCCACATTTCCTTTTTGATTTAATGTAGCGCATTCATATAGAACAGTAAACAGTCAGTTTCACCGAACTCCTTTAGTAGGTGTCCTACATCACTTTTTAATGGACACCCTGCAGCCAATCAGAATCGAGTATTCACCCAGACCATGGTATAGTAAAGTAAATAAGAAAATAAGTAGAAGAAGAAGAAGAAGAACTGTAATGTGTCAGTTAGAGCCGTGAACTGAGCTCACGAGACGTGAATGAGCTGTTATTCCGTCAGCTTCTGGGAAAGAAAGAGAGGTCGAGACAGAGAGCCGAGTTTTTAACCAAACATGGACTTCTAAGTATTCATTTACTGAAGTCAAAGGTAAAACCGTGTGCTTAGTTTGTGGAGAACAGATCGCTGTGTTAAAGGGTTACAATGCAGAGCAGGAACGGACATCTGAAGTTTTGCTAGTTAAACTGCAAAAGCAACCAGGCTGTTTTACCAAGCGTTGCACACCCAGGGATGCAGCAGTCAAGACAAAGACAGTAAGCCATTTTCTGAAGGGGAATTTATTAAAGAGTGTTTGGTGGACTCTGCTGCGCTAATATGCCCAGAGAAAAAAAGAGAGGTTTGAGAACGTGCCGCTTGCCAGGCGAACCGTAACGACAAGGATTGAGGATCGCTGGAAACCAATTTCAAACTTTTCTCCTTGGCTCTGGACGAAAGCTGTGATGTCCGCGACACAGCCCAGTTACTCATTTTTGTACGTGGGATAACGAAAGACTTTGAGATAACGGAGGATCTGGCGGTCAATGAAAGGGACGAAGACGGGGAGTGATTTGTTCACTGAGGTAAATGCATGTTTTGACAAAATAGGACTTAAATGGAACAAACTGGCATGTGTTAGCTTACAACCAATGGTTGTCCAAATCTAACAGGAAAACATATCGGACTTTTAAAGTGATGAAGTTTAACAAATCCAGATAGAGATCTTCTCTCACTGATGATCCCCTGTCAGCTGTCCTTCGCATATCCACTTCAGACATTGAAACTGACTTTAGTGCACTTGTTCAGGCCCAGCACAGACTAGATTTTTCTCACTGAACAAGAAATACAACTGAAAAACAGCAAATGAGGTCGTAAGACTAAAAAGAGATAATAACACTTTGAATGAAATTAATTGAATGCTGTTCTTTGAAAAATGGCAAAAAATATGCACATTTTGTTCACAATTGCTTTGTGAATGCTGTTCAAATAGTGACATGATGGCATTTTGTACTATGTCTGCTTCACTTTTTCATGTTCTAAGAAAAAAGTGAAATAAGCTAATTCTCTAGTTAGACTACAAACGAAATCGTAATAGCACTTTGTAAAGGTAATTTAATGCTGTTCTTTAAAAAATGGCAAAAACTTGCACATTTTGGTCACAATTGCATTCGTGGATGTTAAATAAATAGTGACATAACTGCATTTTGTATTATGTCTGCTTCACTTTTTTCATGTCCTAATCATAACATTTGTGCCCTTACCAGTCACAGCTTATCAAATACCTTAAAATGTACTGCTTTTTATAAAGAGATAAAATTAATATTGAGCAGAATTGAGATTAGCCGATGTCTGCCCTCACAACAGCCTGTTTCCATGTGGCCTTGGGAAAATAAGCACCCTGTTGTAGAGTATAAAGTCAAAGACTTCCTTGAACGTCTCATAAATGGAGAGTTATCTGAACTTGACTCCTTGAACTCGGGAAATGAGGAGGATGAAACCAGGAGTGAGATAGGTGGTAAATTTAGAAATGAATGAGTGTTTTTAATTCTTAGTATGTGGTTTTTATCAATTTAATGTCTTATATGTAAGATCTAAATAGAATGTTCAAGAGTAAGAATACATAAAATGAGTTAAAATGTGAATGTTTTGTTATTAGGGACAGTGGAGAGGTTACATGCATGCCAGAAGAACTTAATGTGGTAAATGAGATTGATATAGAGGAGAAAGACAGTGTAGTGACAGAGGAGGACAGGAGGAGATGACAGTAACCAGGAAGGAAGAAATCAAGTGGCGTCACAGGCCGTTCACTACAATCATGGACACTTCCTTTGAGAATCCTCCAATTCATGAGGATCATCCCATGAGACCGTATTAATACTTCAAACAGTATATGCCAGATGAGATCTGCATTTGGTCAACAATCAACAATTTGGAGAAGCCAGCTGATAACAATGATGTGTTTTTCAAGGTACGTCCTCTCTATGATGCCATATGCAGTAGATGCTTGGAGTTTCCACTAGAGGAGAACCTTTGCATTGATTAAAGATGCGCTATACTTAACAACCTAATTGGAATTAAAACGACTGCAACGATAGAACAAAATAGGAAAATTAGATGTTATTAAATATTAGATCTCTGTCTTCTAAAGCATTATTGGTAAACGAGTTGATATCAGATAATAACATTGATTTATTTTGTCTTACTGAAACCTGGCTGGGCCATGAAGAATATGTTAGTCTAAATGAAGCCACTCCTCCCAGTCATATTAATACTCAAATTCCTAGAGGCTCAGGCCGAGGAGGGGGAGTTGCAGCCATCTTTGATGCAAGCCTGCTAATTACTCCTAAACCTAAATTAAATTATAACTCCTTTGAAAGTCTTGTTCTTAATCTTTAACATCCAAAATGGAAAACATTACAGCCAATTATATTCGTTGTTATTTACAGGGCTCCATGTCCGTATTCTGAATTTTTATCTGAATTCTCAGAGTTTTTATCATGTTTAGTCCTTAAATCAGACAAAGTACTTATTGTAGGTGATTTTAATATCCATGTGGACGTTGACAATGATAGCCTTAGCATTGCTTTCAACTCATTACTGGATTCAATCGGTTTCAGTCAGAGTGTGCACAAGGCGACGCACTGTTTTAACCACACCCTCGACCTTGTGCTGGCATATGGTATTGAAATTGAGGATTTAATAATATCTCCGCAGAATTCAGTATTATCAGATCATTCTTTAATCACTTTCGAATTCTTACTACCTGACTATATTAAATTAGATAAAAGCTTCTACACCAGATGCCTATCTGAAAGTGCTATAGCTAAATTTAAAGAAGATATTCCAACAGCATTCGACTCTATGTCATGCCTTAACATAACAGAGGACCTTTATGTTAACCTCAGTCCCTCTCAAATTGATACATTTGTAGACGGTGCTACGACTTGCCTACGGACGACTTTAGACTCCGTTGCTCCCCTCAAAAAGAAGATGATGAAGCAAAGGAAATTAGCACCTTGGTATAACTCCCAAACTCGCAAATTAAAACAAATCTCATGAAACCTCGAATGTAAGTGGCATTCCACAAAAGTGGAAGAATCTCGTTTGGATTGGAAAGAAAGTCTCAAAACCTATAGGAAGGCCCTGAGAAAGGCCAGATCAGACTAATACTCATCACTAATAGCAGACAATAAGAACAACCCAAGGTTTCTTTTCAGCACTGTCCCCAGGCTGACAGATAGCCACAGCTCTACTGATCCATCTATTCCTCTAGCTCTGACTAGTGATGACTTCATGAGCTTCTTTAATGATAAAATTATAACAATTAGAGATAAAATCCGTCACCTTTTGCCGTCAACTTCTAACGGTTCACCTTTAAACGCAGAGTCGCTAGAAATAACGACTAGTCTCGACATATACTTAGACTGCTTTTATCCTATAGACCTTCAACAATTAATGTTAAAGATATCCTCAGCTAAGCCATCTACCTGTCTCTTAGACCCCATCCCAACGAGATTACTCAAAGAAGCGTTACACGTGGTAAACACTTCATTACTAGATATGATCAATATGTCCTTATTAACAGGTTATGTACCGCAGTCATTTAAAATAGCTGTGATAAAACCTCTTCTGAAAAAACCCACCCTGGATCCTGAGGTCTTAGCAAACTATAGACCTATATCTAACCTTCCCTTTCTATCCAAGATCCTTGAGAAGGTGGTTGCTAATCAGTTATCTGATTTTCTACATAGCAATAGTTTATTTGATAACTTTCAATCAGGATTTAGAAAGCATCATAGCACAGAGACGGCACTGGTGAAAATACTATATACTATAATACTAACGACCTTCTAACTGCTGCAGACAAAGGACTTGTCTCCATTCTTGTTTTACTAGATCTTAGTGCTGCATTTGACACTATTGACCATTCAATCCTGTTACAGAGATTGGAACACTTAGTTGGCATTAAAGGAGTTGCTCTAAGCTGGTTTAAGTCCTATTTCTCTGATCGATCTCAATTTGTTCATGTTAATGATAAATCCTCCAAGTACGCTAAAGTTAGCCATGGCGTTCCTAAAGGCTCAGTGCTTGGACCAATTCTATTCTCCTTATATATGCTTCCTCTAGGCAATATTATTAGGAAACACTCAATTAACTTTCACTGTTATGCGGATGACACCCAATTATACTTGTCAATCAAACCAGACGAAACTAGTCAGCTAGCTAAATTTCAAGCGTGCATTAAAGATATAAAATCCTGGATGACCTATAATTTTCTGATGTTAAACCCTAACAAAACTGAAGTTATGGTGCTGGGCCCTAAACACCTCCTAACCTCATTATCTAAAGACATAGCTACTCTGGATGGTATTGCCCTGGCCTCCAGCACTACTGTCAGAAATTTAGGAGTTATTTTTGATCAGGATATATCCTTTAATGCCAATCTAAAACAAACCTCAAGAACAGCCTTTTTTCATCTTCGTAACATTGCCAAAATTAGGAATATCCTGTCTCAAAACGACGCTGAAAAACTAGTCCATGCATTTGTTACGTCCAGGCTGGACTATTGTAATTCCCTGTGGTCAGGTTGCTCAAATAAGTCTCTTAAGACTCTCCAGCTGATCCAGAATGCTGCAGCGCGTGTTCTCACAAGAACTAAGAAAAGAGATCATATTTCTCCTGTATTAGCTTCTCTGCACTGGCTTCCTGTTGAATCCAGGATTGATTTTAAAATCCTTCTCTTGACCTACAAAGCTCTAAATGGTCTAGCACCATCATATCTAGAAGAGCTCCTAATACCTTATTGTCCCACTAGAGCACTGCGCTCCCAGAATGCAGAGTTACTGGTGGTACCTAGAGTCTCTAAAAGTAGAATGGGAGCTAGAGCCTTCAGTTATCAGGCTCCTCTCCTATGGAACCAGCTCCCGATCTGGGTTCGGGGGGCAGAAACTGTAATCGCTTTCAAGAATGAACTTAAAACTCTTCTATTTGATAAAGCTTATAGTTAGGGAGTGAGGAGTTGCAGTGCTCACCTAACTGGCCCACCTGCTTCTCTTCATAATTGTTAGATTAATAATATATAACAAAAGTAGAGGGAGGCAGGCCAGCCAAGCCCGATCCGGCAGGGGGAGAGTTCTAAGCCCGAAAAAGCTACCTCTCCTTATGACCTGTCTCTCTTAGTTACGTTGTTATAGTTCTAGACTGCCGGGGGACTTCCTTCCTTTGACACACTGAGCTGCTCTCTCCTCTCCCTTTCTATTACTATTACTATTACTATTTGTGTTTATCCCGTCCCAGAAATGCTTGTTATTAATCCTAGCTTCTGGGGAGTTTACTCCCCGGAGTCCTTATGTTTTTTCCCCCAGCGTATTTCCTTGGAGAACGTTGGCACCAAGACCCTGGTTGCAGCTGTCGCCGTGGTCCTGCAGCACTCCCTGCTGAGCTCAGCGGTGCCCTGCAATGTCATGCTGCGTCCTGCTGAACCCTGCAGCTTCCTGCTACGTCCATCCATGCTCTGCTGGGCCACGCTACATCCTGTAACGCCCTGCAGCGCCCTGATATGACATGAACTACTACGACTACCATTTGAAGTCACTGTTCCATTATTAATTTGACTATTATCGCCACTGTTCATCACACCCCCAACTGGCTCGTCAGACACCGCCTGCCAAGAGCCTGGGTCTGTCCGAAGTTTTTTCCCAAGAGGGAGTTTTTCCTCGCCACTGTCGCTCTGCTTGCTCTTGAGGGACTTATTGTAATTGTTGGGGCTTTGTAAATTATAGAGTGTGGTCTAGACCTACTCTATCTGTAAAGTGTCTTGAGATAACCTATGTTATGATTTGATACTATAAATAAAATTGAATTGAATTGAATTAACAAATGGTGCCATTTCACGGAACTCTGTCTGTCAAACAGTTCATCAAAGGCAAGCCACACCCATGGGGGTTGAAAATATACTTCCTGTGTGGGAAAAGTGGCATGGCCTACGACTTTCTGCTGCACCAAGGCACTAAAATGGAGCTATCACAAGAGCACAGGAGGCAGCTAGGACTTGGAGCTGGAGTGGTGTACCAGCTTAGCCAGAGGATCACCGAGGCCAACCACATGTTGTATTTTAACAATTATTTCACAACGTACAATCTTCTGGAGCTGCTGGCTGAGAGGAAAATTCATGCCGCTGGGACAGCAAGGGTCTCTCGCTTTGCCAGGCCTCCTCTACAGTCTGACAAAGAGATGGCCAAAAAGCCTCGAGGAAGCTTTGATGAAGTTGTAATGTGTTTTTTCTACTTTTTTATGTCTGAGAGGAGTCAGAATCAGTTAAAAAAGAAATGCAGGTCTGAAGGGGTTAAATGGCTACATGTCTGAACCTTTGTAACCAGTGAACTGTTTATTCTAAAGTTGGTATTTGATCTGTGGGGGTATAACGCCTGAACCTGTAGCTGAATGTTTACAACAGACCAGTTGTCATATCTGCTTAATCAACTTGTCAGTCTGTACCGTACAAAAATTCGGTCAAAAAAGTGGACCCTGAGAATGATAACACATGCTTTTGACATGGCTGTGGTCAACAGTTAGTTGGAGTACAGGCTGGATGCTGAGAGGGCGAATATCCAGACCGAAGACATCCAGGATCTCCTCCATTTCAAGATGAATGTGGCCCAGTGTCGGGTGAGAGTCCATAAAACAGTGGCAGCAAAATGTTAAAGACCCAGTATGTCTCCAGAACCACAGCGTGTCCCCCACAGACCAGCTCACCGACCAGTCCAGGATGTAAGGCCTCTATGTTAAGTTCAGTATGACATGGTTGACCACATGCCAAATTATGATGAAAAAAAAGAGGCTACCAGATGCAAGATGCCATACTGTACAGGAAAGACACGTCTCAACACATCCACTTGTGCTTTGTGCCACACCGAAACTGCTTCAAGGCTGCTCATCGAAAATGAGTATACATGAAAACATCCACAAGCTGATATCTTCTCAAGTTCACGTTCCAGTTCCATTCCAAGTAAACGTGCTATCAGTTCATTAGCCTACTATAAAAAGTATGGTTATGTGTTGGAAGTTCCACCATAGTTTACTGAAGGAAAAACTGATATTTTTTTCAGGTAATCTTATCTACAATCATACATCTATTGTGTCCATGTGCATGTTCAGATTGCATAATTTCTCTATCTTCTTGCAGGCTTTGGGTTTTCCTGGTGATGACCTTACTGCTGTTCCCTACCCACGCTGAGATACCCCTATCAAGTTCATGTGCATGTTCAGAACTGTACACAGACTCAAAACCATGCAAACATCCAGTTCCAGATGTTAAGGTCATACCTCATTGATTTCTATGTGGAAAAACTCAGCCTTATTTTTCTAAAGTTTTAATTACATTTTACGCTCATCTCGTTGTGGTGTCCATTGGAATGGACATGAAAAAATACTATTAAAAACATGACTTACCAAAATTGTGTTTTTTCTACTTTGTTTTTATGTTGGAGAGGAGTCAGAATCAGTTAAAAAAGAAATGCAGGTCTGAAGGGGTTAAATGGCTACGTGTCTGAACCTTTGTAACCAGTGAACTGTTTATTCTAAAGTTGGTATCTGATCTGTGGGGGTATAACGTCTGAACCTGTAGCTGAATGTTTGCCGTATATGGAGATGATATCGAGCTGTTTGTTTCAGAGACAACCCCTCTCTCGGAGGATATAAGACTGAGAAATTATTTAATTTCTCTGTCTGAACATTCTTCAGATTTGCATCGTGTCAGAGTTCTGCTCTTCATCTTCATCTTCAGACTTTGCAGTTTAGATTTTACATTTCTATATTTTTGGACCTTTGTACCTGAAACTTTCTCCACCAAGTCTTCGGTAAGACTCAGACTCCTCTCAAACTTTTAGTATGTTATCACCTTCTCCAATGTTTTTTCGACGATTATTTTGCTGTTTTTTCCCAACATTTTTGTCACTTTTTAACATTTTGGTGGTATTTTCAAGGTTTTTGGACAATTTTTAAAACATTTAACCTTAACCTTTTCTTCAACATGTTAGTCACTTTATTTTTATTTTTTGGGGCACTTTTTTGTTGACAATTTCTTGACAAAACTTATACTCATGTTTTTCTTTCGACATTTTAGGCACTTTTTTTTAAGGTTACCAAAGAGGAAAAAATTTCGGAAAAAGCAACAACAACATCGAAAAAAATAACTCCAGAAGGCAACAGAAACGTTGAAATAAATTGTCCAAAATAAACCTGAAATAAGCAACAAAAACATTTTAGAAAAGGATAAAAATATCAGAAAAACCGACAAAAACTTCAGAGTCACAGCCTACTTTTGATAATTGGGGGTTGTAAGCACCCCCCCTATGAAGTTGAGACAGCTGCGTTGAAGAGGAACAAGCAGGAGAAAGGTTACAAAATAATTCCTGCACACTGTCTAACTTACAAAAAATAATGAATGTAGTACTTTTGGTTGTAGAACATCTTCAGGCTTTTATAGTTACACAGTGTTTCTTTGCAAACTAAAGTCTCTAACAGCTTTTATATGATAATATAAAGAGATGTTAGATATGTCAGAGTAAAGTCTCTAACAGCTTTTATATGATAATATAAAGAGATGTTAGATATGTCAGAGTAAAGTCTCTAACAGCTTTTATATGATAATATAAAGAGATGTTAGATATGTCAGAGTAAAGTCTCTAACAGCTTTTATATGATAATATAAAGAGATGTTAGATATGTCAGAGTAAAGTGTCTAACAGCTTTTATATGATAATATAAAGAGATGTTAGATATGTCAGAGTAAAGTCTCTAACAGCTTTTATATGATAATATAAAGAGATGTTAGATATGTCAGAGTAAAGTCTCTAACAGCTTTTATATGATAATATAAAGAGATGTTAGATATGTCAGAGTAAAGTCTCTAACAGCTTTTATATGATAATATAAAGAGATGTTAGATATGTCAGAGTAAAGTCTCTAACAGCTTTTATATGATAATATAAAGAGATGTTAGATATGTCAGAGTAAAGTCTCTAACAGCTTTTATATGAATATAAAGATAGACTAAGTTCTGTAACAGCTTTTATATGATAATATAAAGATGGTAGATATAGTAAGTAAAGTCTCTAACAGCTTTTATATGATAATATAAAGAGATGTTAGATATGTCAGAGTAAAGTCTCTAACAGCTTTTATAACTCTGTGTTCCAGATCAACATGAAGATCTCTATCTTTGCTGGTGTTCTGCTGATCTCTGCTGCCGTGCTCTCTGTGGACGGACAAAGTTGGGCTGAGTTTCAAAATAAGCATATCAAAGAGTGGATGACTGCTGGCCAATGTACCCAGGTGATGAGAGCCAAAAGAATTGTGAACCCACCCACACAAGTGAACCCAAGAATCAGCTGCAAGACTTTCAATACCTTCATCATCACCGAGGATGTGAACGCCGTCCGAGCCATCTGTGGTAGAGGAGGAGCGCCATATGGCAACAGTATGAGAATTAGCACAGCTACTTTCCCAATTGTTGACTGTAACCTGGTGAATCAGAATCCACCTGCTGTTCCCTACAACTGTCGGTACAACGGAGTACCTCGTTACAACAGAAGAATTATAGTCAGATGTGAGAACGGAGAACCTGTTCACTTTCATAGAAGTCAGTAATCTGTTACTACTTGATGAATCAGAGTAATCTGTTACTACCTGATGTATCAGAGTAATCTATTACTACTTGATGAATCAGAGTAATCTGTTACTACCTGATGAATCAGAGTAATCTGTTACTACCTGATGAATCAGAGTAATCTGTTACTACCTGATGAATCAGAGTAATCTGTTACTACTTGATGAATCAGAGTAATCTGTTACTACCTGATGAATCAGAGTAATCTGTTACTACTTGATGAACCAGAGTAATCTGTTACTACTTGATGAATCAGAGTAATCTGTTACTACCTGATGAACCAGAGTAATTTGTTACTACCTGATGAATCAGAGTAATCTGTTACTACCTGATGAATCAGAGTAATCTGTTACTACGTGATGAACCAGAGTAATCTGTTACTACCTGATGAATCAGAGTAATCTGTTACTACCTGATGAATCAGAGTAATCTGTTACTACCTGATGAACCAGAGTAATCTGTTACTACCTGATGAATCAGAGTAATCTGTTACTACCTGTTGAATAAAACACATGTGACAGTTTAACTCTGGGTCTGTTTTAATGTCGTCATGTTCACTCATTCATAAAGCAGTCTGGTTATGTAACAATAAAGAGACTTTGTGAAGTGGAGAAAAGTAGAAAATGTTATGAAAAGAAAAGACTCAATTATACAAAAACAAAACAAGTTAACCCTCCTGTTGACCTCTTTTCAAAGTTTTCTGTATCAGAAATTTGGGTTTCTTTCAAAACAATTTCCCAAAAATAACACGGATGGTTCAGCGCTCTTCACATTTAAAATGTTTAAAAAAGAACTTCAAAGAATGTTGTCTTAAATGACGTAAAAGTGACAAAAGCAAAAATAAAGACAAAAATACTAAAGGCATTGAAAGCCTGGAAAACTGCAGAATGAAGCCTTGAAAGAAACATCACACAACAAGGCAATAACAATATATTATAAAGCGACTAAAATATTCAAAGAAACGTCAAAAATGTTGAAAAAAGCATCAAACAATGTGTCGAAAAAATTTGAAAAAGTCTTGATTTTGACCAAGGACAACACGAGGGTTAAGTAGCCGACACATTTATGAGTACTTGTACTTTCTTTGAGTATTTCCATGTTCTGCTCCTTTCTACTTCTACTCCACTACATCTCAGAGGGAAATAAATATATATATATATATATATATATATATATATATATATATATATATATATATATATATATATACAGTACCGGCCAAAAGTTTGGACACACCTTCTCATTCAATGTGTTTCCTTTTTATTTTCATGACTATTTAGATTGTAGATTCTCACTGAAGGCATCAGAACTATGAATGAACACATATGGAATTATGTACTTAACAAAAAAGTGTGAAATAACTGAAAACATGTATTATATTTTAGATTCTTCAAAGCAGCCACCCTTTGCTTTTTTATTAATAAGGGAAAAAATTCCACTAATGAACCCTGACAAAGCACACCTGTGAAGGTAAAACCATTTCAGGTGACTACCTCATGAAGCTCATTGAGAGAACACCAAGGGTTTGCAGAGTTACCAAAAAAAGCAAAGGGGGGCTACTTTGAGGAATCTACAATATAAGACATGTTTTCAGTTATTTCACACTTTTTTGTTAAGTACATAATTCCATATGTGTTCATTCATAGTTTTGATGCCTTCAGTGAGAATCTGCAATGTAAATAGTCATGAAAATAAAAAGGAAACGCATTGAATGAGAAAGTGTGTCCAAACTTTTGGCCTGTACTGTATATATACAGTATATATAAAGTATATATATATACAGTTTATATTCAGCCTAAATGAATATCTTTGACTAAATCTTGAAGTTTTAATGGAAACAAAAACATGTAATATGACTGAAATAATCAGAGAAATGTACCAATAGTTAGGTACAGAAAATCTATGAATGAATAACTAAAATGAGACATTTTTTGGTGTTTAAACTTTGGTGACTCAGATTTGGATTCAACATTTGGTGACTCTTTAGGACTTTAGATTTTAAAAATTAATCTTGGTCCAGGGACGGTTTTAACACGGCATTACAGTTATATATTTATATCAAATAATAGCTTAGCTGCTAGTTAGAAATTTAGATTTTTAGCTTACAAGACAGGGATTCTAAAATAAATTGTTTGGATGTATTGAGATTTAATATCAGGACGATATTTAAAAAATACAACATAATAAAAAGTAAAATTTTTACCTTTTACCTTTACCTAAGAAAAAATGTTTGCAGGAAACTCTCGTTTCAAATGACCAGTAGTGTAGTCTACATGATACACAGGTATACGCAGTATACTCACTGAGAAAGCTCCAGGATTTACATATACCCATTTGAAAATGCCTAATGACACGCATCGACATACTTTACACTATATTATTGATATATTTTGAATTGTCATCTGTGGGTTTCTTCTTCACATAGGCTAAATAAAGGTATTCCCACCGTAAATTGGTGCAGAAAAGTGTATCAGAATACAGGAAATGAAGTCGTTGGTGCTCCAAACTTCCCAGTGGGAGGACACTCAGACCCCCCACTGTGATATGGCCCCCCCTCCTCCCCCAAAGGCAGATTCTGGCCCATATACAGTACAGTACACCCACTACAATACATTAGACTACACCACTGCAAATAAAGCTCCTTTTTTGAACTGAAATTGAACATGTACAGAGTGAGTGTTGTCACTCTAGCTTGTTTCTGATTGGACGAATTCAAGATGTTACAACCCTCCCTGGTCTCCCATATTTACACTCATAATAACGATAGGTTCAAAAAATGTCAATTTTACAGCCTTTTTGACACTTTTTTACTACATTTTGCTTTGTTTATTTTTTTTATTTTGTTGAAATGTTTCTCACTTTTTCAAGCTTTTTTCAGCCATGAATTTTGTCGCATTGTTCAACATTTTTGTCGAGTTTTTTCAAGGTTTTTGTCTCCCTGACATGGTAAATATAACAGGTTTTTCTTAAAACCTGGTTGATTTCAGATACGTGTGTCTTCTACAGAAACTAAAACTTTGGTTTTCACAACCTCAATGCTCAGGGTCCATCTACCTCAGCCCGTTTACACATTATGGTTTCATATCGACCGTATATTGACTGTCTTTTTATATTATTTATTGTATAATAGTCATACAAACAAACAAGGCCCAATGTGTTTGTACATTTGTCCAAAAAAGTGTTGAAAGCTTTGAAGTAGATACAATATATACAACAAAACATTAAAAAATAAAGAAAATGAAGATACTAGGGGTCTTTTTTTTGGAATATAAATCCAATAAATAAAAGACTATGTTGGCGTTTTCCTTCATCATGCATTGAAGAGATTTAGCAGAAAGCTTTTAAAGGGGTGATAGAATGATTATATAGGGTATTTCACACTGTTCCTTATGGTCTCCTAATGGGGTATGTAACATTAGTTGGGCTGAAAATGGCCTGGTTGATATTTTATTGGCCCTTATGCATCCCTGTGTTTTGGCCCTATTTGTAACAAGAGCTTTTCTTCCAAATATGGTATGGTCATGAATATTTAGATGAGCTGCGCGCTGCTTGGTTGAGCCTTAGTCCCGCATTAACACACATAGAGACGAGCAGCTGATTGGTTGAGCGACTCGCCATACACACGCATTAGAGGTCGTGTGCTGATTGGTTGAGCGAATCTCCAATACACAGACATTAGAAACGCAACAGAATCTCATATTCCAGACACTGCAATGTTTCCTTACCAAATTCACTTCTGAGACTTTTTTATGCGAGAAATCAACGATATAAAGCTCATGTCACGCCACTTAGCTATACAACATATAACTATATGTTTTATAAAGCTAACGACTGTGTCCGATTTCAAGTTAATGAATATTTGTGAGCTGTACGGGTTTCGTTAGCTGCGACTGTCCCTGCAATCCTATGTACAGATTGCGGCTAGTTAGCTTCATTTTGGTCGTAATTTGAGTATATTTACAGTTTGAATTTGTATCGCCACCCACAACATATAACTATATGTTTTATAAAGCTAACGACTGTGTCCGATTTCAAGTTAATGAATATTTGTGAGCTGTAAGGGTTTTCGTTGGCTGCGACTGTCCCTGCAATCCTATGTACAGATTGCGGCTAGTTAGCTTCATTTTTGGTGTCGAATTTGAGTATATTTACAGTTTGAATTTCTCCCGCCACTTATACAACATATAACTATATGTTTTATAAAGCTAACGACTGTGTCCGATTTCAAGTTAATGAATATTTGTGAGCTGTAAGGGTTTCGTTAGCTGCGACTGTCCCTTCAATCCTATGTACAGATTGGCGGCTAGTTAGCTTCATTTTGGTTGTAGTAGAGTATATTTACAGTTTGAATTTCGTCCGCCCACTTATACAACATCTAAACCTATTTTTTATAAAGCTAACAACGGTGTCCGATTTCAAGTTAATGAATATTTGTGAATTCCAGAGGAATTCTAAGAGGAGGCTACAGCTCTCATTGATGAGAGCTCCATCCAGCCGCAGGCTCTATCAATGAGACTCATGGACAAGCAGCGTTTTTTTTTCCCAATCGTTTGTTTAAATAACTCAACACATTATAATTACACACATTATAAGATTAACTAGAATCTGTGGTAAGAGAATGCTGGCGTAACAAGCTCGCTGGCCCGCTACCACTCACATACACCGGGCATTTAGCTAGCTAGCAGGAAGAGAGGAGATGCAGGCCCTGGAGCTCTGTCAGAGCAGCGCGTTTGGTAGTAGTCCACCCAGCCCAAACGGTGACTTTGCGTGTGTATGAGGTGCTGTGGGCTGCAGCAGCCGTGCGAGCTCAATCCGGCTCACAGCAAGCCGGTGTTACACCGGGTCTGTGGAGGAAGGCAGGCCAGGCGGCGGGCAGCAACACAGGCAGCACCGGCCTCTGAAGTCCGACACAGTCGGACAAAATTTGCAATTAGACATCAATTTTTCGTAAAACGGCCCATATTTGACCTCTAAGTAGTTGATTTCTCGCATAAAAAATTCTCAGAAGTGAATTTAATGGTAAAATAGCATATGAACAATGTATACATTTTCTGAGATCGCGGCCTAGATTCAGAAAACTACCTGATCTCAGGTCAGTTGTGTAGCGCCTATGTAAATGTTGCGTGACCGTTCTCTTAATACACCCATGGGCTGACAAAGGTTCCGGTTTTTGGGAGGTTGACGTCAACTTCCAGCTTTGTTGGGATTCGCCCGTTTTCAGCGGCAGTTTCAAAATATGAAATTTTCATAGTAAAAGGGTGTCAGTGGGATTTTGAGCTTCTATGTATGTCCTATTTACCCTCCGAACTGTCGTTATTCAACTATGACAGGGTAAAATCGGTTTTGCATTCTATCACCCCTTAAAAGTTCATTCTTCCAACCGTTGATGTGGAGTTTGACCTTTAAATACACCTATGAATACAATGTTTAAAATGTTCAATCAAGTTATTCATCAAGAACTCTAAATTCCTAACCATTAACACTTGTTTTGTCTTCCCCTCGAACATCCTGCAACTTTTAGTTTTTTTGGGTCAAAATTGTAAATAAAGACGTTTTTTCAACGTTTTTGGTCGTCTTTTTTTGACACTTTTGTCGTAGTAGGGAACTGATCATTTATGTTACCTGTGAAGAGCGCTGTATGGAACCATCCACGTTATTTTTCTTTACTATTTGGTTGAAAGAAACCCAAATTTCTGATATAGAAAATGTGTCAGATTTGAGCTGAGGACAGCAGGAGACTTTAGTCCAGCTTTGATTGACTTTTCATTTAACGGGTGCAGTATGGGTGCAGCGGTATACCTTTAGATTGAAGTCAGCATTGATAAGACATCAGACACAAGTCATTAATCAGTTCACACTGCAAGAAAAACTAAGTTGGAAAAAAGGCAGAAAAAAAGGATAAAAAATTGTCTGAAAAAGTGACAGGAACATTAGAAAGTGACAAAAACATTGTGAAAAGTGTCAAAAACTTCCAGAAATGTGGCAAAACATTGAGTAAAGCATCCAAGACGTTAAAGCAAAGTGCCTAAAGCATTGAAAAAAGTGCATAAACCGCCGTAAAAGGAGTCAGAAATGTAAATAAAATAAAATAGAAGCACCAAAAATGTTGTGAATTGTGAACTTAAATTGAAATGGCTGGATCGAAACCTACGAGGGGCCGGATGTGGCCCTCGGGCCTTATGTTTGGCACGTATTCTCTAGACGAAAAATGAAGACTAAATTTGTTGCCGAATAATGTAGGCCTATAGTTCAACAATTCACCACCAGATCCGATCCATCCATTAATTGAGATGTAGTCTTATTTCCTTTTTCCATCCAAGTGCTTAAAACCAATGACTTCATATTGACCGGTGTGTCCGGAGCATAGATATAGAAAGAGTTTGTCCCGTGTGTGTGTGTGTGTGTGTGTGTGTGTGTGTGTGTGTGTGTGTGTGTGTGTGTGTGTGTGTGTGTGTGTGTGTGTGTGTGTGTGTGTGTGTGTGTGTGTGTGTGTGTGCGTGCGTCTCTCTCCGGACACCAGGGGGCGGTAACCGGCCACCGGACAACTAAACACCGGAACAACCAGAGGAGGAAGAAGAAGAAGAAGAAGGAGAAGATGGCGCGGTGGTGGATGTAAACAAAGAGGATTTTCTGTTTCTCCGTGAGAAGAAGAAGGTTTAACTTCTGGAGACATCAACACTGAAGGTTGGTTTCATTCTGACACACACACAGAAACAGACACGCGCAAAAAAACAACAACACACACACACACACAACACAACAAAAAAAAAAGACACAAAAAAGACACGCACACACACACACACACACACACACACACACACACACACATACACACAGACACAGACACGCGAACACACACAAACACACACACACACACACACACACACAGAAACAGACACAGACACGCGCAAACACACACACACACACACACGACACACACACACATACACACATACATACACACAGACACCGGTGTCCGAGGTAGTCCGGTGTGTCTGTGTCTCTCGGACACAGGGGGCGGTAACCGGCCACCGGACAACTAAACACCGGAACAACCAGAGGAGGAAGAAGAAGATGAAGATGGCGCGGTGGTGGATGTAAACAAAGAGGATTTTCTGTTTCTCCGTGAGAAGAAGAAGGTTTAACTTCTGGAGACATCAACACTGAAGGTTGGTTTCATTCTGCACACACACACAGCTAACTGAGGCAGCTAACTGCTAACAGCTAACTGTGATGTAACCCTACAGGACTAGCTAATGTTCAGCAGCAGTTAGAGTCACTAAAAGTTCTGTTGTTGCTGCTGACAGACTCACATTATTATTATAAGTGTCTGACAACATTATGGGATGGATCCCTACAGAGATAGACCTTTTAGTTAAAGAGTAAGATCCTTTTAGTTTAACATGAAACAGCCCCGAAATCACCATCACCAAACTCCACCAGACTCCATGTAAATAATCAGGACTTTTAGCGTTTATAGAGCCAGCATATCTCCACCAGACTCCATGTAAATAATCAGGACTTTTAGCGTGTATAGAGTCAGCATATCTCCACCAGACTCCATGTAAATAATCAGGACTTTTAGCGTGTGTAGAGCCAGCATATCTCCACCAGACTCCATGTAAATAATCAGGACTTTTAGCGTGTATAGAGCCAGCATATCTCCACCAGACTCCATGTAAATAATCAGGACTTTTAGCGTGTATAGAGCCAGCATATCTCCACCAGACTCCATGTAAATAATCAGGACTTTTAGCGTGTATAGAGCCAGCATATCTCCACCAGACTCCATGTAAATAATCAGGACTTTTAGCGTGTAGAGCCAGCATATCTCCACCAGACTCCATGTAAATAATCAGGACTTTTAGCGTGTGTAGAGCCAGCATATCTCCACCAGACTCCATGTAAATAATCAGGACTTTTAGCATGTATAGAGCCACATATCTCCACCAGACTCCATGTAAATAATCAGGACTTTAGGCATGTATAGAGCCAGCATATCTCCACCAGACTCCATGTAAATAATCAGGACTTTTAGCGAGTATAGAGCCAGCATATCTCCACCAGACTCCATGTAAATAATCAGGACTTTTAGCGTGTATAGAGCCAGCATATCTCCACATGTAAATGGGTGAATTAAGGGTTTATTTCAACCAAACCAGAGTGGTGATTGTTGGAACAGTGGAAAGATGAACCAAGACGGCTTTTGGTAGTTTTATTTAGTTTCTGTCCACTTTGAATGAAGTGTGTTTTACGATGATAAAAGTCCTGATTATTTACATGGAGTCTGGTGGAGTTTGGTGGTGGATATTGTAGC
>NC_053118.1:41160739-41173239 GCF_010015445.1 Perca fluviatilis
GCCATTGACCAGCTGCGGGAACATTCGAAAGTTATGCATTTGTAAAAGATTTCTATACTGTAATATGTTGCGCACAAAACAGTCCAGTGCGAAACAAGTGTGTGTGGTCGTGATTAAAAGTTTGGTCGTCAAAGGTTAGCAAGCTGCTACCGTAGATTTTGGTACACCACACCACCAGTTCCAGTAGCTGCTAGCTCGTCTACAATCCAAACAGTGTCATACCTTTCTGATCTTGCAAATTGTTTAGCAGCTAATTCATGTCCAAGGGAGAGGGCGAGTTGTACAAATATTTAGCTGTTTTCATTTTGCAGTTCTACACGAACTGTCCAAGCAGTGTTTTTAGCAATCAGCATGGTCTCCACTAGAGCTGGGCGATTTTCTTCCCTAAAAAAATCAGCGATTTTTTTAATAAAAAAACTCGATTTACGATTCGATTTTTTTCCCCCCTTCCATTTAAAACAAAATAACTGCGAACTGTAAATATATTTTAAAAATATATATTTATTGTATTTAACTAAAGTGCATCAACGTAAACAAAATTGCAAAGGCAAACCCTTCCTCTAACTGAAAAGTCACTGTGCAGTGTGCAACAAAGATTCTTAAACATCCTAATTATTTATACTGTATTTGGATTGAGGTAATAAAACAACAAAAGATCCTGAGGTAACTCTTAGTTGAATTGAACATGTAACAGTAACCCCATTCACCATAAAAAATGTAATTGCATTGTAAACAAACTTTGCAAGGAAAATGAGCCTATCAACAACAGCAGGCTTGAGGCAAGCTCGGTGACAGGTGACAACCCCACCCACACTAAAGACCCTCTCCGATGGGGCGCTAGTTGCTGGAATGGCGAGGTATTTTCGAGTGTTGTTGACAGCTGAGGAAGAGCAAAGTCAGAGAAATACTTGCGGCTAGGTACTGTATATCGAGCGTCCAAAACTTTCAGCATGTCGTTAAACCCTCTCTTCTCAACAGAGTAAACTGGCAGCGTATCCGTAGCTACGGAGAGGGTAATTGCCTCCGTTATGGCTTTCCACCTCGCCCCGCTCTTCTCATACGGTACCCTGTTTGAAAAGCTTTGTTGAAGAGTTGTTTGCTTTGCAAACGAGGTGCTAGCGCTAACGCTACTAGAGTGGTTTTCTTTTTGAAGAAGGCAACACTTCTCCCTCTCAGCCACGTCTTCGCTTTAAATGCTGAAACAGATTTGTCGTACTGCTGCCAGCAGCAACAACAGCCTTAAGACAGTTTGCATCGAGGTGTTTTCTGTTCCTCATCAGATGCCGTAAATCCAAACCAACTCCACACGACTGAAGTCGAAGAGCATTTCTTTGGAAGGAGCTGCTCTCTTTCGCCGGCTGTATCTGCCATGTTGTTTGTGTATGCATGCGCTGCCCTCGGGGGAGGGGGGGGAGGGGCAGAGGGCTGCGCCGTAGGGAGCGTGCTACGGAAACCCCGAAGGAAGATTTGGCGAATGCAAAATGTATGTACACTATACTGAAGAGGGGGAGAAAAAAATCAAAAAAATAGATTTTTTGAAAATATGAATTGATTTGACCTACCAACTAGATTTTTAAATCAAATCGATTTTTTCCCAGCCCTAGTCTCCACATACAAACCCTAAAGGCCCTGACCCCCCAACCAGACGGCCGACCCTCGGCAGTAGAGCCAGTCGGACTGATCAGTCTCCCCGAGTTGGTCCAAAAAGTTCCTCAGAACACACCGAAGAGACGAGACCTAATACGTCTCCATAACAGCAGGCGGCGCTCATCTGTGTTGTCGCCCAAAAATGAAAACCGGCAGCTGATTGGACGAAGGCGTCACATGGGTCTGGCTTCTCCCCGACCATCATGGCGGCTCGTTCAGAACACGATCTCATATTGTACTAAAATAGTTCACCGAAACATTTCTGAAAACACGTGAAGAGAGAACTAGGCCGTGCAGTGTCTGAATCTGTCTTCATCTCAGATCAACAAAGGTCAGTTTAACAGATCTTCATCAGATTTAGAGACTCTAGTCACGCTCATCCCGCTCCTCGTTACCGGGTTAGCTCTCCACCAATCAGACGGGTCATTGAGTCTGACTGCCCGCCCTCCGACACAACATGTCAGGTCGGCCTAAATGAAGGCAAACAGTTATCGGCTCGGTGGGTCAGGACCTTTAGCGTTGTCCAGGGCAACAGGAGTGTATGGTTGAGACATCACAGCACAATTTACACTCCAAGCCACGAGTTTCTTCTCCTGGAGTGTATTTATTAGTGATCCCTTTGTTGCTTGATGTAGCTGTTGGCATCGTTATGCATGTGAGATGGAGCTGATGTCATGTCTGTTTTTTCTAGGCCAGTGTATCGTTACCGTTACCAGCTACTAAAGATATCGGCTGCCAGACTGACCCCCCGAAAAGAAGGAATGTTGGCACGCAGCTCTCTTCTAGGACTCTTCGTCCACATTACAAAAGTGAAGGTTTGTAGTTTTATCGATTGCAAATTGCTTTTGATCAAGTGTTAATAATAATAATATAATAACGTATAGTTTATTAATCCCGCAAGGGGATTTTTCACTCTGTTGTTAATACACACAGGCCTGAACTACACACACATGCTCAGTACCTCTACATGCACTAATGGAGAGATGTCAGAGTGGGGGGCTGCCAGGAGGTGAACTAGCACCTCTCCAGCTACCAGTCCACCACCATACTCCGGTTCCCAACCCCCTCCCCTACTGACTGAGCTACTGCCACCCTTACAATGAGCTGTTGCAGCCTTTAGGGCTTGAATGTATACTGTGTAATGTTTTACTCCTAAGAATGCCTTGTTATCATAGAAAATATGCTTTTGTTATAGCTGTCCAGACTACTGTGTCCTGCAAGGACTTTGGCACGTGCACTGAGCCCTTCATAGCCCCACTGGATCCTCTAAGGTCAACAGCCACACAGAGACCATCTAAGAGACCTCGCCTGGAGGAGGAGGGAGGAGGAGGAGGAGGGAGGAGGAGGAGGAGGGGAGGAGCCTCTCCAGGGCAGCTCAATGATTACTTCTCAAGGGCCGGACCCAACCTCTGACCCTGCAGACTCAGCCTCAGCTCTGACAGAGTCAACAGTCAAGTCGTGAGTTACAGAAATGTCTTTGTCTAAATGTAGATCATCAGTTTTCAGTTTGTTTGCTCTATTTCTGCAGTACTACAGACACAAATACACACTACACACACACACACACACACACACACACACACACACACACATACACACACTACACACACACACACACACAGATACACTCCGATATATATATACACATACATACACACACACACAGACACAGATACACTCCAATATATATATACACACACACACACACACACACAGAAACACAGATACACTCCGATATATACACACACACACACACACACAGAGACACAGATACACTCCGATATATAACACACACACACACACACACACACAGAAACACAGAACACCCGATATAACACACACACACACACACACACAGAGACACAGATACCCGATATATAACACACACACACACACACACACACAGAAACACAGATACACTCCGATATATACACAACACACACACACACAGGACACAGATACACTCCGATATATACACACACACACACACACACACACACATACACAGATACACTCTGATATATACACACACACACACACACACACGTGCAGATACACTCCGATATATACACACACACATACACAGATACACTCAGATATATACACACACACACACACACACACGTGCAGATACACTCCGATATATACACACACACATACACAGATACACTCAGATATATACACACACACACACACACACACACACACACAGATACACTCAGATATACAGACACACACTATATTTAGCTTTCCTGAGAGTGTTGGGTTATTGCTGAAACTGCCCCCCAGAGATGCTGCCCTCCCCCCCCAGGCCAGCAGGAAGTACCTGGTGTATGAGAGCTGTCTGATGGAGCTGTTTGAGCGCTGTGCTCGGTGCCAGCGGGCCTGTGCTGTAACAACCACGAGGCTCGGGACCTTGGTGTCAGTGGAGCAGCTGTGCAGCCACTGTGAGTCCTCCCGGAGGTGGAGGAGCCAGCCTCTCGTGGACCAGACCCCAGCTGGGGACGTCCAGCTGTCTGCTGCAGTCTACCTCAGCG
Organism: Perca fluviatilis; assembly: GCF_010015445.1. NCBI lineage: Eukaryota > Metazoa > Chordata > Actinopteri > Perciformes > Percidae > Perca > Perca fluviatilis. Next base: position 41,164,924 of record NC_053118.1, read on the forward strand.
GAGCCTCCTTCTCCACACTTCACAAGGTAAATGGAGAAGGAGTGTTGGCCCTGACACACCAAGCTGGTAATGGTCCGTCTGACAGTCTGGCGAGTAGGGCTGGGCCATACGGAGAAAATCAGATATCACGAGATATTCTTGACCAAATACCTCGATATCGATATTGCGGCGATATTCTAGGGTTGACAATTGGTGCTTTTAACAAAATATGTTCAAACTTAGATTTTAGATCAATAATCATCAGTCATGTGGATATAAGGACTAAGAGGGTAAAGGTGAATAATAGAACAGTTACAACAGTCTGGTAGGTTCAGAACATGACATCACTTTACTGTAATGCAGCCTTTACAACCAGGAACAGACAACACTTACTGTACGTCATATCGCAATGTTATGATATCCAAAATCTAAGACAATATTTAGTCTCATATCACGATATGATATAATATCGATATATTGCCCAGCTCTACTGGCGAGGTCGGTGACTCGAGTCAGTTCGGTGTGTCCCGTGCCGTCGTCAGTCAGACGAGCTGTCGGCCTTCGTTTGGGCCGACCTGACTCGCTGGGTCGGAGGGCGGGCAGTCGGACTCAATGACCAATCTGATTGGTGGAGTTCTAGCCCTTGACTAGCGAATCAGTGCACTTATGTTAGCGTGACGAACGTCTCTCAAAATCTGAGTAAAGTCTTCTAAACTGACCTTTGTTGATCTGAGATGAAGACAGATTCAGGAACTGCACGGCCTATTTCTCTCTTCACATGTTTGCAGAAACACGTTTCGTGAACTATTTTAGTAAGAAAGAAGAAACCAGACCCATGTGACGCGTTCGTCCAATCAGCTGCCGGTTTTCATTTTTTGGGCGACAACACCGATGAGCGCCGCCTGCTGTTATGGAGACGTATCAGGTCTCGTCTCTTCGGTGAGTTCTGAGGAACTTTTGGACCAACTCGGGGAGGCAGTCAGTCCGACTGGCTTTACTGCTGATGGCCAGCCGTCTGGTTGGGGGGGTCAGGGGCTTAAAGAAGAGCGTGCTCCATCGTTGAAGATGGCATATGTTTCATATTCTAACAAGCTGATGTGGTGTTGGTCTACCATCAGGTGTTCAAGGCCATGCGTCTGCAGATGTTTCCGTATGACACGTTCTGTCGGTATGCCAGGATGTTTGTGGAGCCGGCTGTAGTCCACAGCTGGAGGAAGTCCCAGGAGGTGATGCTGCAGCAGCTCAGCCAACAGGACAAAGTCCCACTGGGGGGGGACATGAGGGCCCACTCAGTCCCACTGGGGGGGGACATGAGGGCCCACTCTCCAGGTACCTTTTTGGAAATGCTAAGACTAGAATATGCAGTGTTTCCCACAGAGTAGAACGCAATTTGTGGTGCTGTGTGTGTGTGTGTGTGTGTGTGTGTGTGTGTGTGTGTGTGTGTGTGTGTTGTGTGTATGTGTGTGTGTGTGTGTGTGTGTGTGTGTGTGTGTGTGTGTGTGTGTGTTATTATGAGACACAGGGAGACGGAGGAGAGCAGGGAAGGGAAATGCAGCTGAATGAATGAATGAATACGCTTCGTGTTTTAAATAGCGTTAAAAAAAATAATAATTATGAAATGCAATATGTGGCGGCCGGTGTTGTTTGCACCGCCACAAATGAGTCTCTGTGTGGAAACACTGATATGTTTGATAGTATCTATCATCGTAGACTATCATAAACACATACCACAGACTTCAGTACCAGACTGTGCCAATGTTTCCACAGGCCACTGTCCAAAATATGTCAGCTACACCACGATGGAGCTCAGCACCAACACTGTAGTCGATGTCCAGCTGGTTCAGGTGGGCCGGACCAATCACATTCTACTGTTCTATTGTTATACATTTAGCCAATCTCACACCTTTTAAATATGGATCCATGCTTATTAGGGGTGGGGGAACAAAATCGATACAGTATAGTATCGCAATACTGTATCGATATACAGACGCCAAGTATGGATCTATTATTATATATGTGTTGGTCAGTCTGTCTGATTGACAATCCCATTTTGCAGCAATAAAATTGAAGTGAGATGAACAAACAGAGAAATGTATCTTTTTAGATAAAACAGATGTTGACAAAGTTTCCTTTTGGGGACATCATTTGAAATTGGGAAAAATTTGAAGTTAATAATATAATAATAATATCGTATCGTGATGATATTGCATCGTGAGGCCTGTGGTGATTCCCAGCCCTAATGCGTATGCTTCTTCTGACAGAGCGCTGAGGTTGGGAGCCCACACATGGAGAAGGAGGGCCTGAAGAGGAGCCTGGCCTTGTTGGCTGCACGAGGCGTAACCATCGATTACATCGTCACCGACCGCCACACGCTAATTCAGGAGTTCCTGAGGGAGGAAAACATCCCCCAGTTCTACGATGTCTGGCACATGGAGAAAAGTATAGTTCCTTTTGTTACAAGTGAGGGGAAATCATAGACTGATGTCATGAAGTGGTGTATGTACGACACGCCAACTCGTATACCATTATTGGTGTTTTATCAAGACGCTTTGTAGCGTGTTTATCAACGCCGTTTGGCCTCCATTGACTTACATTACCTTTGTTTGCGTGTGAACTGACGCCGTAGCGAGTAGTATGAAAGGGAGAAAATCTGCGGAGGGAGGTTGGTCGGGGGGGGGAGGAAGGGTCAAACAACACAGGACCTTCACCCAGGAGACCGGGGATCAGGTCCTGTGTGTGGCGTTTCCTCTCTCTCTCGTTTGTGTAAAGTCAATCCTGTTCTTCTTTTCCTAAACCCAACCGTAGCTTTCTTCTCGCCATAACACTCCACGTATACAGCGTAGACACACACACAGATAGCTGAAAATACGTCCAGGTAACACGCCACTTGGCTTTAGGAAGTGGGCGTGTATGTTTACGCAAAGTCATGATGTCATGTTGGGAAATTGCATAAATATTTGCTGAATGTATTCTGTAGTAACGTTGTAGGCCGATACCTGGCGAGTCTACACATCAAGATTCATGACAACACCTTCATATTGGATTAACTGTTATTGAAAAAAACAAATATATATATATATATATTTATTCTGATTTGTAGGACTTTCAAAGAAAATAGATAAAATGACCAAAAAGAAGGGCTGTGAGAAAGTGAAGAGGTGGATTCCAGCCATCAGGAACCACGTGTACTGGACCGCTGCGTCGTCCCAGACGGGCCCGGAGAGACTGGCTAAATGGACCTCCCTCCTCAACCACGTACGGGACGTTCACACACACCAGGACCCCCTCTTCCCACAATGCCTCCATACAGTCGGAAACACAAGGGACAAGAGGAAATGGCTCTCAGCAGGTTGGTTTCTTTCAACTGGTTTGGTTCTATTTATTAGCTGGAATTATGGCCATTACCAATAATATGATATGATGTATTGTGTATATGTGTATATGTATATGTATGTATGTGTGTATAATATATGGAGATGCATGATTGACCGGCTGGTGACCGGAATTGGCCGATTTTCAATTGATTGGCCATGACCGGCGACTGGCCGGTCAGTCTGATGTATGCCGGTCAAATGCTGTAAATAAATAAGACTGTAAAGGCTACCATACACAATGTATAGGAATTATATATAGGCTAGCAAATAATAACAATAAAGCCACTATTAATGCACTGTAATTGCTGTAGCATGTAAATATAATGCACATAAAATACAAACGTGAGCAAGGGCGTTCAGCTATAGTTATTATATGGAATATAACCGGGCTAGGAGGAGAAGAACACACAGAACCAAATCACCAGCTAACAATCAACTGATAACACAAGTTCTACCACTTACACTTCTCAAGGACACACACACTTTCCTAATACATCCCGCCTACTTACACCGCGTTCCATTACATTCCTCCTTCTCCTCCGTTCTCTTAATACATCCATTACACTACTCCTCATGCGTTACATCTTACACGTTCTACTATCCATACACCGCACCACTTCTCTCCTTCCCCACTCTTATCCATCCATGTACACACACGTTCTCTTCTACGTCATCCACATGTTCTCTTATACCAGGACACACACACTTTCTCTTAATCTCCAGGACACACACCGTTCTCTTATACATCCATCCACCACCTTCTCTTTTACACACCCGTTCTCTACTCCGTTCCCACGTTCTCTAATACATCCACGTTCCTGGCTTATCCATCCAAACACACACCCGCGTTCCTCCTACCATACCACCACGTTCTCTTCACATCCACATCTTACACACGTTCTCATACATCCGCGCGAAACACCCCGTTCCAAGGACACGTTCCTTCCTTCCTTCTTTTCATCCATCGTTCGCGTTCTCCATCCCTTTCCGTTCCACTCCTCCATCCCGTTTCCAGTCTCTTCCCAGTCTTTCCACCTCCATCCACGTTCCTCTTTATACATCCCCTTCTCTTTCCCACCATCCATTACGTTCTTTCCACCCCGTTCATCCCGCTCTTCTTGCTCCATCCGCATTCCACATGTTCCTCCATCCACTCCAGCGTTTTCCCGCATTGCCATCCTTTCTCTTCCACCACCGTTCTTCCCTTCCTTTTCCATTCTCTTTCCTCCCATTCCTCTTTCCTTTCCTCCCTTTCCTCCCTCCTCCATCCATCCGACTTCCACTTTCCTCCCTTCATCCGTTCCTTCTCTTCATCTGCTTCCGTTCTCTTATGCCATCCATTCCTTTCCTTGTCCTTTCCACCACATTCTTCCTTCTTCATTCTCATCCCGTTTCCGTTCCTGCCACCCAAAGTTCTATTTCCGGTTCTTTTACATCCCGTTCCTCTTCATGCGGGTTACCTTCCTGCCAACCGTCCTATTCCATGTTCTCATCCGTTATACATCGTTCCATCCGCTCTCCCTCCGTTTTCCGCCATCCGTTCCTTCTTCCGCCATCCACGTTCTCTTCACCGTTCTCTTCATCCGTTCTTCCCCATCCAGGCCATCCGTCCGTTCTCCGTTCTCCTTCTTTCCTTCTCTTTTCCTTTCACTGCCATCCACGTTCTCTTTTCCTCTTTCCTTCCTCCTTCCACCATCCATTTCCTTCCTTTCCTCCATCCTCCTTCTTCTCCGTTCCTTCCATCCATTTCTTTCTATTTCCTTTCTTTCACCTCCTACTTCCTTTCCTCGTTCTTCCATTCTCCATCCACCCATTCTCTTTCCATCCGTTCTTTTGCCGTTCCACCCGTTCCTCCTTCCATCCATTCGCCCGTTCTCTTGCCATCCGTTCTCTTAATACATCCATAACACACACACACGTTCTCTTAATACATCCATAACACACACACACACGTTCTCTTAATACATCCATAACACACACACACGTTCTCTTAATACATCCATAACACACACACACGTTCTCTTAATACATCCATAACACACACACACGTTCTCTTAATACATCCATAACACACACACACGTTCTCTTAATACATCCATAACACACACACACGTTCTCTTAACACACACACGTTCTCTTAATACATCCATAACACACACACGTTCTCTTAACACACACATGTTCTCTTAATACATCCATAACACACACATGTTCTCTTAATAAAAAATGCTCTATTAAAGAAAAGAACAAACTATTTGTGTGTGCTGTAAAGTGGTTAGAAAATCTGAAATCTGTGTGGGCAGGTGGGCCTAGAACATCGTAATGGGTGCAGCTCTACTACATCATGTTTGTGTCTGGCAGGAAGTCGTGCGTTCGACAGGCTGGAGAAGGAGCTGACCAGAAAGTCAGTCCTGAAGGACATCGCCCAGCTCAGCCCCCACTACCAGGCGTCCTCTTGGGAGGCCTTCCAGAGCACCGTCCTGCAGTTCGCTCCTAAAGACCTGGTCTCTCCATACCTGGGAACGCTGTGCAGGTACCTTAAACTGGGTTTACCTTTTGAGAAGATTGTCCCATGTCTTGTTATTGTTTTCATGTGTGATTTTCCTGTCCCTGTCCCAGACTCTACCTGGCTGCTCTGCATTATAACGAGAATGCTGACGGAGGACGAGCCCCAACATCGTCAGGGGATCCTCTTCTCAAACGGAGATCTCCAAAATCCAGGACGGGAGAGAGCCGAGCCAGACCGCTGAAGACAGAGGCAACATTCAGTAAGTGTATTTTATTTTGTTCCACTCATAAACATAAACATTTACATGCAACATGACATCATGACTTCACGTAAACATACACGCCACTTTCCTAAAGCCAAGTGGCGTGTTATCTGGACGCATTTCCAGCTATCTGCGTGTGTGTCTACGCTGTATACAGCGAACGTAAACCTACACGCCACATGGCGTGTTACCGCCGTCTTGCCGTGTTATGGCGAGAAGAAAGCTACGGTTGGGTTTAGGAAAAGAAGAACAGGGCTGGCTTTACACAAACAAGAGAGAGAGGAAACGCCACACACAGGACCTGATCCCCGGTCTCCTGGGTGAAGGTCCTGTGTTGTTTGACCCTTCCTCCCCCCCCCGACCAACCTCCCTCCGCAGATTTACTCCCTTTCATACTACTCGCTACGGCGTCAGTTCACATGCAAACAAAGGTAATGTAAGTCAATGGAGGCCAAATGGCGTTGATAAACACGCTACAAAGCGAGTATACGTCTTGATAAAACACCAATAATGGCATACAGATTGGCGTGTCATACATACACCACTTCATGACATCAGTCTGGTACATGACACAGAGTACTGCAACAGTACTGTCAACACAATGAACAAAAACAAACTTACTTAACCTAAAGACACACACACGAATGACTGGAGAGGAGGCTTTTCAAGTGCTTAATTTGTGGCTTTATTAACAAAAACACCAAAACATACTCAAACCAAACCAAAATACAAAACAATATATTAAATACCTGAGAAAATACAAAGTGCAAAATGTCAATATATGAACAGTTGTTGAACAGTCTAGTAAATGGTACTAGTGATTCACTTTTTTGGTTTTGTGTGTGTGTGTGTGTACAGGGTATGTAGATGATTTGATGGACCTGATCATGGAGAAAGTCTTTGTCGACCCATCATCATATAGAGATGAGATTCTGAAGCTAAACATCCCGCCAGACCGGTCTTCCCAATGAGCCTCCATATGTTCCCAATGAGCCTCCATATCTTCCCAATGAGCCTCCATATGTTCCCAATGAGCCTCCATATGTTCCCAATGAGCCTCCATATGTTCCCAATGAGCCTCCATATGTTCCCAATGAGCCTCCATATCTTCCCAATGAGCCTCCATATCTTCCCAATGAGCCTCCATATCTTCCCAATGAGCCTCCATATCTTCCCAATGAGCCTCCATATCTTCCCAATGAGCCTCCATATCTTCCCAATGAGCCTCCATATCTTCCCAATGAGCCTCCATATTTTCCCAATGAGCCTCCATATCTTCCCAATGAGCCTCCATATCTTCCCAATGAGCCTCCATATCTTCCCAATGAGCCTCCATATCTTCCCAATGAGCCTCCATATCTTCCCAATGAGCCTCCATATCTTCCCAATGAGCCTCCATATCTTCCCAATGAGCCTCCATATATTCCCTGGGCGTCAGGAAACTCCCATTGGATCCAAAGTACCACACCTGAGAGGACCCCTTCCTGTATCTTCTGACCAAGGAAGCCCCAGCACCAGCTCCCCGAGCTTCTATAAGCTCCAAACCTGTAACCACGGAGACACATCAACAACCAGTTCTCTAATGTCTGGTTCTAGGGTTGGTACCGAGACCCGGTGCCTTAATGACCGGTATCTACCGGACCGAATAGCAACGCAGATTTCGGTGCCTCTGATATGTCTGCGCTTCTCTCTGATGCTCCGAAACGGATGTTAGCGGCGACAGACACTTTGCTGCACGTGGCGCTAGTTACACCACACTCGTTAGCCTAGCGTTAGCTAGCAGCTGGATTAAACACGCTTACAATGCTGGCAGCTAAACGGTGTAAACCAGGGGGGTCAAACTCAGTTTCCCAGAGGGCCAGACATGTGTATATATAGATTATTGACATCCAGCGACAAATATGTTCAGAAAAGTGCCAAAAAAGTGTCAAAATTGTCTGAAAAAGTGACAAACACATTGTGAAAAGTGTCAAAAACTTCCAAAAATGTGGGAAAACATTGAGTAAAGCATCCAAAACCTTAAAACAAAGTGCCTAAAGCATTGATAAAAGCACATAAACCTCCGTAAAAGGTGTCAAAAATATCGAAAAAAGCACCAAAAATGTAAAAAGAATTATTTCTTTATTGTGAATCTAAATTGAAATGCGGGCCGGATCAAAACCTGCGAGGGGGCGGATGTGGCCCCCGGGCCT
>NC_053118.1:41178239-41180739 GCF_010015445.1 Perca fluviatilis
TGGATGAATCGTTAGGTGTATAAAATGTCAGTAAATAGAGCAACATGTCCATCCCAGGCAGAGAAAGATAGTGTATCGGTTCAGGCAGACAGTGCTCACTGTTCCAGACTGGATGACTCACTTAGTTAGAATCAAAATCTCCATGTGGGAATGAGATAAACTCTCTTTCAGCATTGTGAGAGAATCAAAGTAGAAATGAAACATAAAAATATAAGGAATTATGCTTAAATGTAATTTTGCCGTTACAGCTCTGCTAGGCGGTGATGGCAGGTCGAGGTGGTGGGCGGGGCCGGAGGATGATGACTTTCAGCGTGGAGGCGGTCGGCATCAACAGAGGAGACAGTTTACCTCCATCCATCCAACAACCTACACCTCTGTTTCCTGTGAGACACACACACACGCACACGCACAGACACACACAGAGAGAGACACACACAGAGAGAGAGACACACACACACACACACACACACACAGATAAGGTATATGAAGTAAACTAATATAAGCTGAAAACCAGCAAAGTTACTTTTTGACCAAGTGCCTGAACACACATATTCCTACCAGCTACATCCTGTCATTAATGTTAACAAACCTGTCCCACACAATACACAACATCACAGAGACAGGCACATGAGGCACTTAACACTAAACACACACACACACACACACACACACACACACACACACACACACACACACACACACACACACACACACACAGACAGGCACATGAGACACTTAACACTAAAACACACACACACACACACACACATACACACACACACACACACACACACACACACGCACTATTCCTCATCTGTTCTGCAACTTGAATGACCTTCTCTGTGTTCCTGTTGTCTGCCCCTTTAAGTCATGAAGGGCTGAACTGATGTTAGGACTTAAGCTGATCTGTCTGTGCATCAGACCTCTTCCTCAGTGATGAACACAGCTTCTTTTGCAACGTGCACAAATATAAGTTTAACTGCTAATATTCTATAATCATGTCTACAATAATAGAAACTAGAAAATTCCGAAGGAAATTTTGACAGTGTCTCTACTACTTGGTGCACATCCGAATAACCCTGGCTAACAGTAACTCTGCTGTTTGACATGTCCTGTAAAGAGAGGACAACACAGCCTACCGTAAAGAGTCTCCATGATAGGAGGTGTGTGTGTCAGAACATATCTTCCTTGAGTCAAACATGTCCATTTAATGATAATTATACCTGTTAAGTTTGTTTTGTAATTCAAAAACTTTGGGTCCAAACGGCAAAAATATTATGATCACCAGAGAGATATGAGTCTGCCGAACGCATTGATGTGGTTTTTATGTTTGTGGTGTCAAATATATGCGACACAGAGCAGGTAACAAACAGGGAACAGTCTGCGTCCTTCAGATATTTTATTTCATTGTTTCTATCGGCAGTTGGTATGAACAGAGCCAAAAGTTTAAGTCCGGTGGACTCATGTTACATGTCTGCAACCGGCACAAGATTTCCTACATTTTGACCAACTATGATGTATGAAGAGTGTAAACTGTAGGGGAGAGAGCAAAATGTTTGGAAAGATTTCAGAGAATCGTACTGCAGCTCCCCCCTCTGACCTCCCCTCTAACTCTCAACATTCAGGCCCCATACACACACATTGGAAAATCTGAAACGGTCTGAAAACTGGACGATACATAAACTGTGATTTGGTAGAAACCGTGCTTGATATCAGAATGCCCATTCAGCCCAATAAAGGCCAAAGTCTTGTCTTCGGTTTAAACTTTTAATTATTTTTCTACATTAAAGTATGGCGACACAGTTTGGCCCCAAAGAAGGGTTGTTTTGAGCGATGTTAAGCAATTTCCTGAAGATTTACCATTAAAGTCTATGGAAAATTCTGCTGCATTTTTTTTGCCGATTTCGTGAAAACCGCGCGGCAAATCTCTTCATAAAAGTCATAGCACAGCATTTCCGATCGTTACACACGATTTGATGTATTTTGTGTGCATGTTTTGGCAACGCTCCGTGACTAGTAGCAGGACAAAAATGTGGCGTAATAAGTATGGAGGATAATAGTCGACGATTGGCACACTGAATAACGCTTCAGTGTGTGTGTGTGTGTGTGTGTGTGTGTGTGTGTGTGTGTGTGTGTAGGTGATGGAGCAGAAGCCCCTCCCCCTGACAGCTGGTGAGGAGGAGGAGTATCTGTTGGCTCTCAAACAGGAGTTCAGAGGAGCGATGAAGAGTCTGCCGTGCTTCATCCAACCGGCAGCTGCACACCGAGGTCAGAGTTAAACACAAACACACACACACACCAGACACTCTTTCTACCACACACACACACACACACACACACACACACACACACACACGCACATAGACACACACACGCACACACATAAACACACATATACACAAACAGACACACACAGATTGACTCCCTGACGAAGGCTTGTATGCCGAAACGCGTCGGAGCACTTTAAGATTATTTATGACTTAGCCATAAATAAAGGCTT